>NC_142841.1:16363636-16666666 GCF_061612785.1 Hesperophylax consimilis | reverse complement strand
AAGAAAATCGGGAAAACGCACACAAAATAAACACACTGCATCAAAAACAAAATATCCTCTAAACGATTTTATTACCTTTATCAACTTGTGAAATTTCCCTTTTTACAAAGTGTCGGCTGCTAAATCTCCAGTTGGTGATGGATGCGCGGTAATTGGTCGACGCCTTACGTTTCTTTGTCGTCTGATTGCGGGAAAGATTCATTACTTCTGCTTTCACAAGATGTAGGTTTAGCAAGAATAATAATTGGCACGGTTTTTCGAGAGGAAAGAAAAAAATGCCTATGGTAAGATGAAAAAAGTATTCTTTAAAATGCACCATGTCGGGCTATGTGATATTTTCGTCGTTTTAATCTGGTACGGCTACTTTGTGATTCTAAACTGTGGAAGATGGTGACTTTTTTGGATTAGAGGGCTAAGATCAATACAACCATAAAAATCAATTTTAAAAAAATTCTCAATATTCACCAAATTCCCGAATCGATGAAAGACATTGTAATTTGTCTACAAAATGATTCATTTATTTATTCAACTTTGTAATAAGTTTACTTTGGCGATGTACTACTATGCCAGTCTCGCTGGGAAAAGGCGCAGTTTATAAAATAACAAATTTACAACAAAATAACAACAACATAAATTATAAAAAAGACAATCAATATTGAATAATTGTAAATATGCATATACGACTAGTAATAAACCGGGTTTAATAAAATTGTTAATGTTTGATCTCTTTTGTCTAATGATGCAAGACTTGGTTTTAATATTATTATTATTATTTAAATTTAAATTTAGAATAAAATTTGTTCTGTCCATGATGTAGATATACCTAACTAAATAGAATCATTTTAATAGATAATCATCAATGGAGTGGAGACAGGAAGGAGAGGGTCAGAAGAAGTACCTGATTTGGTAATTAAATCCAGTTTAAGTCAAGTGACGAATCACATTTCGTCATAATTAAATTTGAATTAATAAGTGCATCTAAAGACAAAGAATGTGTTGATAGACATGGGTTGCAAGGACAAGACGAGAAGAAGGGAGAAGGGAGACGGGTAGGTGATAATCACGGGTTCTACGAGTTCATAGAAGTCCAGCAGTCAAAACCAAGACGGGAGAGAGAGGAGATCGAGGCGGAAGTGGTGGAACACCAAATACGCGTTCCCCGCCCGGCGTCGTGATGCTGAGCTATGGATGAAGAAGTTTTAGAAGAAGAAGAGAAAGTATGTGTTCTTCCTTCCAGCAACTAAAAGCAGGTTGTGAGACGAGGAAAGTGCGATGACCAGATGCGGTCAGCGGCCAAAGTGCGAAAACAAAGGTGCTGGCAGGAGACGTGGGTGGAGGGCCTGAGCTGATTAAATGAAGAAACTGTCATCGAAGACTTTGGCCTTACTGAGGAAATTCATAAGAGAATTCAATGACAGCAAGGTAGTTACGGTGAACAATAAAGGTAGTTACGGTGAACAATAAAGGTAGTTACGGTGAACAATAAAGAAACAACCCCGAAACATATGACAACTAGATATAAGTAGATCTAAATATAATTAAGACTTAGTATTAGAGAGAACATGGTCGAACCTCATTAAAATCCATAAACATATTTTAAAAGATCTTCATAATCAAATCCATCCCACTAGTCCCAACCCAAGCAACCCAAATTGGTGAGATGGCGAGTGGAGAAAAGACACGAATGAAGAGGTGAAGTATAAAACTGCATTTATTTGTACCGGAGATAAAACGGATTTGTTAGAACCATTTTAAACATTAAGTTCTGATTCTGAATGTTGGTATCTCAGGGTAATTGAAGGCTCTTTCAACTTTATAGATTGAAACATTACGTTCCGATTCTGAATGTTGGTATCTCAGGGCAATGGAAGGTACCTTCAACCGTATAGATTGAATAAGAAAAAGCTTCAAATTTTAAATAAGCGAACGAATCATCGAGCAGTAGATAAAAACTAATGTGTGGTAATTAAGGTGTGTTTTTTCTTTGAATTGCATGATATTACGTTTCGAATGCAAAAATGGATACCTTAAAGTAGTAAACAATATTTATAATATCAATATTTCAACTCTCTATATTTGGAGAAACTTCATCATTTTAATAAAATATAATAAAAACCTTTTATCCACTTTAATTTCCGCAACCGCAGACCGAACCGGTTTGGAAAAATCACTTCCAGTACCCGTCTGAATCAGTGTGAGTGTCTAAAACCGGTCCTGTCGGAGAGAAATAACAGTGAAATAAGGTTAGAATAATGTATTTCTTGTACTTTATTAGTAGTTAAAGCACCATTTGAACAAGGTAACCCTTTATCGTAAAAATTACGATTGTTATAAAATTCACACTTTCAACAAAGCATGCGAGATAACCAAAAGGGTACAAAAAACTGGTTTGTAAAACTTGAAACCAACCTTTAGTGGGGCTGAGTCGAGTTTTAAACATTTTACTAAACAGGGGATAAAAGTTCGCCAAGAACTCACGACCAGGGAAGGCATTCACCCAAGGAGTATGTTAACAAGAATGATGCGAAAAGTTTAGCTTGTGCCCCTTCTTAATGCAGCGAATGCATTATCCTTACATACTTCATGGCTGACAAGGGCGCCCGTAGCCAGAGGAAGCAAAGTTATGTTTACACACTACACGGTACCTACGCGGAGACACGGCTTGTAAATATTTTACAAGAGATCCGGTGGTGTGCGAGAGCCAACCAATTGTACTGGGCGCGACTTACACCAGTAAAATCCGAAAATGGTACATTTTAGGTTTTACCTGTAAATCCTAGCATTCAACGAATTGGTTGTGTTCACAATGTGAGCATTTACAACGATAACCAACACATTTCTATAAATTGTTAATTTATAATTTAATATTATTTAATTTAATATCCTCCCTCTTGAAATAAAAACTGACTCCTATACTGACTCTCGATACTCGGGGGATCAGTTATTTAAAATTAAAAATACACAAATTAAAATGTGTTTCCTACATAAAAGAGTTGACCTTACCAAGGCTATTTTCTCCCACGCCTTGGTTGGCGTGTGAAATAAAATATTCTTAGACTAACAGTAATTTCAAAGGAACGTGACATGAACAATAGAAATATATTTCCAGTATCTTACGAATTCATTTGCAATTTGCAATCTCTTATTTTATTCTGGGTTTACAATATTAGCGTTACCTTGGTCAAAGGCATCCTTGCAATTATTACACCTCAGTGCGACATAAATTGGCCTTCTCTTTGGAGCTGAGTGCAATAAAATTTGAGAGATCTCAAACTAAACAAACAATTTTCAAGTCTTCGCAAAGTATTTACTTAAAAGTATTGGTCAATGCAAAAGAACCGACAGTTAAACACACATTTTACAGAGAGAAATAATTTTTAAATCTAGAATTATTGCCATCATTGAAGGGGCATTGTTTATAAAATACCAGGCTGTTAGATGCTTATTTTACATTGCAAAAATATTATGTTGTACAAATATTAAGGAATGGTGGGAAAATGAATCTAATGTCTAAATTATTTACGATGGGTACTGTCGCATTCATTCTAAAATGAACAGGTGTCAATACATGGTGACATTGCTTGTTAAGAGGAAGCTACAAGCGAAGTCTACAACGTTCGATTTCAAGCACAAAACTGTTTTTTATTTATTTTGTAAATAATTTTATAAGAAAGCAAAAAAGTTAAACAAGTGAAACTGTCACAGATAATCTTAGCTATAATACTGTATATTTTAAAAGTTGTTTCCTTTACGCGTGCATACATTTCTACTGGAAAAATACATTTTTTGGTAGTTGACATTTAAATTTTTATTGATTAATTTATATTTTTATTTATATTCTACTAAAGCGAAACGATAGGAAAGCCGTCAATTTGTCTAAAGCATATTTTTTAGTATTCATAATGTTCACCAATTTGTTACAAAGATTAATCAAAATAGTGATTTGGCATTAAGCTTCGTCTTAATGCCTAGTAAGTGAGGATCTATCCATTGAAATGGCCGAGGAGTACGTAAGTATTATATATTACTATGGTAAATTTTAATCTAAAAGTATTAAAATCAAAACTTATTTAAATCTTTGGTTACATCGGTAAATTTTAGCGGTTATCGAAATGAACCGAAATGATTGAGGGTACGAAATGGAAGCAGTTTTAACTAACATAACCTAAACTAACCTAATCTAACCTTTACACAATCACATCGGTAAATGCTATGATTTACCTGTAAAACCTAAGATTTACCATACTTTTCGCATTTTCTAAGACATATAATGTAGGTATAACTATGTAGTGTAGGTATATGTACTAAGGTGCTTAAATATAAAAGTCAATATACCCTTTTATACTTTTATATGTACCCTTTTGTATGCTTTCAATCCCAAAAAATAGACCCATGTTTGTATCGATTAAATAAATTTTAGGGGTCGCTACCACTGATCAAAGTTTCGAAAATTCGTGCCGTATGGGGCACGAATTGATTGCAACGCTTCAGACCAAACATGTCACTTCATGCAACATAAATAAGCCGAGGTTAGTTAGAACACTCCCTTCTCCCGACCCACTTCAGTATTATAAACAAAGGGAAGTTAGTTTTAACGTATTAGTATCGCAACTAGAGTCTTTGAGTAATCTCGTTTTTTTATGTTTTGAAAATGACATACATACATAACTTATTGGACACTTACATAAACTTTATCTCAATCAAGATTGCCGTCTCGTAAGTCAGAAGCTTTTTTTTACCATAAAACTACAGTGAAGAAAAACAATAACCAATCTACTGCGTGTGATATGAGAAAAAGCAAAAAGATTAAATTAACATGAAATAGTAAAAAAACCATAATAATTTTTATTGAGTGGAAAAAGAACAAAGGAAATAAAGCACAACATTCTGCTGTTATGGAAAATAAGGAAGAAAATTTTATAATGATATTTTGATATTGCTCGTGCCAATGCACTGGAGATGATTACTGTTTCTACTGAGAGGAAAAGGAAGACCAGGTCAGATAGATGGTTTATAGTGTTTAGGCAGAGGGAATGACAAGAAACAAGCTATAAAGTAACAAGAGTTGGCGAAGTTCGAAAAAGGTAAAAAAATTCTCACTGAAAATGTTCAAAAGATTTCAAAAACCATTAGCCACAAATAAAACAAGAATTAAGGCGGTGGATTCCGACCCAGAAACGTCGATGTATGTTGAAGTTGTAAACAAAACAATGATTTTTTGCTACACATCAGTTGCAGCAGTTTCAATCACGGAACTATTAGAAAGAGCTACTGAACTTTTTTAATATTTTTTGGAGGAAACCCGAAAAGGGGGTGTACTTTAGCAGCTGTTTGAAAACACCAAGCAATAAATGGTTACAGCAATATATGCTTTACAGATGCATTCATTTAGAGAACAGCTAAAATTGACAAAGAGAGAACTAAAATATTAAAGAAGTTAGTAATTTTACTGCTTGTATTTACGCAGTAAATTATTAAGTGCAGGTTTCTAGCTCTTTTTGCATGGTTTGTGCTAAATAATGATTTACAGCTTTTGAAGGACATAATGGCGTACGAAAAGACATATCAAGTCTACCAATTCCTTAGTTAAATTTAAAAATTTAATTAAGGTTTATGTATTGACAGACGATTGTCTTAATATTTCTTCATCCTTGTCCTTTCTTAAATAATAAGATTTTATATAAGTCCCATTTGCTAAAAACTGAATGTCACCTTATCTGTCTTTATTATCTACTTTGCTTCTTCTTTTGAATAATGATTAATGATTAGTTATGGTTTAAATATTGTTACAGTATACTGTCAAATTACCCATCTGGTAACACATCTAATACTTATTTTTTTTTTAATTTTGAAATATTTGGTGTTTGTATGTAGAATTACTTTATGTTTGTGATTACTCTTATGTTTGCTTCACTCAAATGTAAATTGTTAACCTCGATACAGGCTTTGTCCTAGTGAGGTTGATTTTTATGTGAAAAAAAAAGTGTTTTATGTATAGTGAGATGCGATAATAAATAAATAAATCATATGCAAAAGCTGCTATGAAAAAAAAAATGGAATGTCTTTGGTATCTGTCCGAAGAGCTTTTGCTTTTGCATTCTTCGATGGTGAAGGTTCCTTGGAAATTAAACAGGAGACCAGCCCTCGAAAGATGTTGAGACCTGGAAGGATGATGATGACTACAAGACTACAGACTTTTGAACATTCTATGAAATATGTTATTGACATAGCAGATAAAGAAGTAGAGTTCATGGAAGAATATAATGGTGTCTCAATACATCTTGAATTATAATGTTATTTTTTAAATATTCCATGTCATTATTTCATTGATTTTAATTTTGTATTCAACTACATATTATTAAAAAATGCTTCAAATGAATGCTCAGATTAAATACCAACTTCTTATATTTTTGGTTAAATCCTATACTTTCACTGCTAAAAACATTGAAATTGATATTTTAAAAAATTATGTAAATTTTTATGCATATGAAAAGGTGCACCGTGAAAAATAAGAAAAAAAAATCGAGCATTTTTAAGCATCTTGATATGTACGCCTATTTTGTAAAATACGATGAAGTTGACATAAAAGCGTGTCGCGCTGGCGATTGGTGTCGGGACTCTTTCGAGCCAGTGATGGTCACTAAAAGGGTTGCCACGGCTATTTTATTGATCAACAGCAAAATTATCCACGTGAAAACATGTCAAATACTAGGAACACCCTTATGGCCTTAATAGTTGCAAAATACAGATTTTATAAAGCATTAAACGGATAGAAAAGTATTTCAGTCAGTCCCTATCCTCGCTATGAGAGATTTACCTCTGCCAAGTTGTTCCCTGGTAGGAACTCTGGCAAGTGATACCATTACAAAAAATACTGATATAGGTATTGGGCCTAAGTCGTTCTTCCACATCCCCAATAATAATACATACATAAGTATATTGAAAGTACCTAACACTATTACTGTTAGATTTTTCGTTCCCGTAATAGCAATTATTCCTACAAATCATGTTTTATTCCACTATAGTATTGTGATATATTCCACACATAATCGGACGTTTCCCGAGTTGTCCTTAATTAAATCCTTTCATACTAGACAACTAGACGATTGATGAACGGAGTTCTTGCATTTTTGTTGAGCCATTCCCTGTGACCGTTGCGATATACGGCATGGTGCCTCAGGGGAGAAGCGAAAATCTGAATTCGGCCTTCAAAAATGCGATGAAATAACGCGGTAATATAAATATTATTGGAGATTATTCGATAGTGGAAATACTTTCATTGCGGTCGAGATTAATATTACCCAGTTGGTCTCACATCAGAATACCACAATGACTTGCATAGCCTAGTGAAGGGGACCTTTTCACACCACCGAGTATCAGTCTCATTGGCGTTGAAGGAAACCACACGGTCCTAAGGGAGGGTGGAAACACAATAAATAAGGGGAGGTCGGAGAGGGTTAATATTTAGCCACTGTTAAAGTAGGTCGAAGGGTATCTAAAGATAATATGGAAACGTGATATTATTAAGCCACCCACTAAGATATCGTTCGCCAAAAAATCCCATGCAGTCGTGACTCGAAGCAGATGAGCTTTTACTGTCATAAATATTATCAAATACAATAATATCCTATAATATTAATATTATGTCCGACTCCATTGAAATAGCGGCTATATCAACAACTCTAGCCGCTAGAGGGAGCTATTGTAGCATTTTGACTTTGAAATTCATTCAATGGTGAGATAAAAAACATATACAAAAATGTTCCAAAAACTAGGTGCCGTGGTTCTGAGAAAAAACTTTGACAGGTTGTTGGTGAAATGATTTCGTTAAATCCAAGCAAATAAAGTTTTCTCGATTACGTAAAATGTGGATTAGGCCATGAAATTATAGTTAAAAAATAAGGTTAATACAGCAAAGCTGTGTTAGTTCCATGAAGCATTTTGAGTTCAAGTTGAAGGTATAAATCATTGTCAATGTTGATGTTCAAAAAAAATTGTATTTATTTATGTGATACCTCATAAAAGCATCCTGTATGTACAGAGTAAAGGCAGAGGAGCTATGTCGCTACCAGGTAGGGTTGTGAGGCGGGTTAACATAGGGACTGTATGAAAGGATTTATTAATTTCTTGAAGAAGCCCGGATTATATGAAGGAGGAAAAACTGAATTGTGTGTATGTTTTGAATAATCGAACATATTAAATATTTTTTAATACATTAATATTATTAAATACATATTTTATTATCTATCTAAACCACCACAGAGTAGACAGGGTAACAAGCAGCTTTAATATGATTTAATTTATGAGGAAAAATAGCAGTAAGGTCATATGCGGGTTATATATTTTTTAAAATTTAGATTTCTATAATATTTTGAACGTAAAATAAAGAATATAATTTCACATTAAACCTATTATAATGTACGAGAGAAAACCAAGGGACACAACTCATACCGCTAGGAGGCGCTAGTGTAGCATGTTGCCAGCAGAATGTACGAGTATGGGAAACGTCGGAAGTTGGAGGTATTTTTAATATTATAGGGTATTTGATATTATCGATCAAATTATATTTTATATTAAAGGGTGTTTGATATTAATAGAACGCTTTACATAATTATTTAAATGGTTTTGAATTAGGAACCTACTAATTTTAACACTTCGAATTATATTTTAAACGAGGGAGGTCTTACGTATTTTTGTAATACTATAACATATTTATTTTATAATTGAATCTTTAATAGATAATATTGGAATCGAATACAAAAGATTTTTTTTTAATTCGGAGCCGAAGGATTGCTTGATGCTTCACCCGAAAAAATATTCCTAAAAATATGTATTGTTTCTGACCAAAAATGTCTTCCGTGCGTCCAGTTCGCCCTTCGGTAGACGATTGATTTTGAAATTGGGATATACCAATTATCTTTCTATTCGTACCTTATGAACGAACTTGTCAAATAATATTTCTTTATGTAGGTAGGTATTTCAGAATTCAGCTTAGTGTTTACCAACATTTATTTGTCAGGGAGTGTACCTACTTGTCGAGTAAGTAAACGACAAGAACGCAATGAAATTTAAGTGCATGTAAATTATAAATTATTCAACACTCCCAGACGCCGCATTTAGACTACACCAGAAGCAGCTTTACCCGCAATTTATGGTCAGCATTATGGCCTAAATAACAAGAAGTCGGTCCTAATTAATCTGTAGAAATTCTAGGAACATTTCAATCTGAGATTATTCCTAGCCAAGATTGTATAAAATGAACCCTGGGGTATATTTATAACCAAGTGTCGGCATATCTGCATTGTTTAAATTGCCCCTCGTGATAAATTGTGGGGTTTGTCATGTCGAGGGGATACATAGGGTAGTATGAATGTAAATATGATTTGAATATTCTAAAAGGAATATTATTATTATGTAATGAGCAGGCAGCATTCTGCAGATGCGCTCATATCTGATTTCACAACAAGTTTGACAGTAATATATTTTGTTTTTGTATAAAAAAAATTAAAAGACCTCACTAAAGATCATGCCTAAAGTATGGATCATTGTTCCGTGATTCACCTTTTTTTGGTTTTCTATTCTTTTGTGCAGGAGTGTGGGGGATCAATTTTACAATTTAGTTCATCTGAGTGGAATATTTCGTCTGTACAAAGGGGATGCCGATTGAAATGTTAACAATGTGTTGTAAATCATTCCTATTCACCCTCCTTTGCATAGAGTGAAGCAGGTTGATCACTTGATCAGGCAGTTATATTGTGGTAGCTTAAAGCAGAGCCAGGAAAGAGACAATATAGTAAATTGGATAGATACCTACTGAAAACGTAAAAACTGTGTATCAACTAACAAAATATAAATCCTTTAAGAAGAAATGTCCAACTGTACTAGAGGCGATTTACAAATTTTGAATACTTGAGCTTTCTAAGTTAGTAGCTGATGCTCGGTTATCTTATCATCACTATCATAGGAACTCAACCGGTGGAGAGATATGACAACCCCTCTTCTCTTGCTGCAGGCCTTCTACTGCATTCCTCCAGTTTGTTATGCCTTAGGACTGAGGATGCGGTGCATTCAGACTGTTTAATCACATAATTAAGGTAATTATGAGTAAATAATGAATTAATTAATTTATTGGACAATTTCTATAGCGCCGCTTTTGTGAAATATCACCTCAAAAATATAAATATTACAAAAATAAAGTGAAGTTAAGTTGAGTAAAATGAAGAACAGGAACAGGTGACACGAAGATATTAGATGGAGACTCTGCACTCTGAAGAATCCATTTGATGTATTAATTTGTTTTATTCTATTAAATAGTGGTAAATATATAGTTATTTAATTATTGAATAAAATATTAGCGATTCTTAAACAAAAATTTGAAACAGAAAAAGATACGGTCACATCTAGGACTTAAAACCAGGACCCAGGAATAATACCATACCACGATCTGCTATACGTAACTAACCTGACCATACGTCCCGTTGTCCCCGAGGAGAGACCCCAGCATGTCTTGTTTTCAGAAATTAAGAGCAAAATTTTTTATGATGGTCACATTGTATCCCCAATGGAAATTTATCCCCGCTTCAGTCAGATTGGGCAAATTTGACGAAAATATCCACGTGGGAAGAAGTAGGTACACAAGTAATGTAGTAATTGAAAAGGGATTTATTGGTTCTAATAAAGATAATATTTCACTTAATATTAGCTCGCTCTCTCTAACTTTCGTATTTACATATACTATCTCCCTTTCAAACCACCGTCTTCTCCTTTTTGAACGCTTACTACGGAGCCATCGTCCAGCAGAGTACAGTACTATTGTTTGACATTTTTTGGTAGAGACTCGATAATCGCTTCCCTGAAAACAGTGGCCATACTGTATGTTGACTGTTGGTGCTTATACAGATAAGAAGATGATACATTATTATAGTAAACCGCTTTTAATGATGGTTGAAGAACTTCATCTACGAACTTCGTGGGATATACATTTGTTATCAATGATTGTATCTTAATGGCCCTATTTATAGACAAAGTTATAAATTTGTTATTTAATTACTTTCTTCAAAAGTCTACGTAATGTTTTTTATTAGCCACGAACAGCGAGTAATCGCATGAATTTGCTTTCTCTAATGCTTACTTTTGTTTTGTAACGGTAAAACTTCCGTTCACCAAAACTGAAACTCAAATAAAAAGTATCTTCATAACAAAAGCAAATATATATGATTTTCCCCTGGACGCTCAAAGCCTAGGAACCTCAGGAGGGTAGAAGAACACAAAAAAGATTATTTTGGGAGAAAGTATAAGCATTACACATTTTAAAATAAGAATAGAAGGTCAATCGGTAGAATAAGATAAAAAGAAGAAAAATATACACCATACAGAAATAATTTTGTGTGGCGAAAAACGCCTTTGTTGCTAAGCTAATACTAAAAGCAACGCTTCAAAAGAGCTTCTAAAAAAATTGGTTGGAGCAGATAAGATTAGTGTATCTCAGAAAAGTTACCTTTTTTAAAAGAAGAATATATAAATTCCAAACAACAATGGTTAAATTGATATTTTTCAAGTTTTTTTAAAAAATACACGTCATCATCCAAAATACTGCATCATTGTTAAAGTTGAGTAGGTTACTACCTGAGGTTACCGCGTTTTTGTATAAAATTTCTATTGCTTACAGATTCAGATTTGTATAAGTTTCTTATCGTGATTTATCATGTTATGTAACGAGCATTGTTTGGACGCACACGATCTTGATGCGAATCCTGCTCTTGTCGGATCGTTGGAAGTGATAGATGGATTAGCATAAATGGATTAGCTGAATTTAAACGGGCTTTAAAAAAAAATATTTAAAAAATCTGACCATTCATAAATTTTAACTTCTTTTCAATATTTTATAATAAGCCATATTCTAAAACTTTCGGTAATTGTTTGGTTTCGGTTGTCACCTTATTGTACCTTTTTAAAGTGTCTGCTCAGAAAATTCTCATTTCTGAGCACAAACTGCCTCCTGTTTTATATTATGTTTTAGTTTTAATATTCTTGTTTTGTCCTGTCCTGCTGTTATTCTTATTCTAAGTTTTGTCATCACTCTGTATAAACAGTGTATTTAGTATTATAATATTACATCTGTATTGGGTAAGGCACACTGTAGGAATAATTTTAAGAACCACTAATACTGAATTACCATTTTTTGAGTTTGTTATACGAGTAGTTAAGCGCACTTGAAGTGAAATGACACTAAACTGCGCTATATAAATGCCATGTTATTATTATTATTATTAGCATGATCGTCGGCATGTATGTAAGGATCGTAGCGTGCGTTGTTCGTATGAAAAATTCTTGTCGTCTGGACCTGGCTTTAAGAGTGTAAAAGGGATATCGATATTTTCCAGATTGGCTAAAATAGTTATAATTTTTGTCGCCCTCAGCACATTATGAAGACAATTCCGCCAAATATTTTTAATCGTTGCTTATGAATTGAATCCTCGCATCTGCTCGGAAATCCGAAGTTCAAACGTACATTTTCGAACACATTAAAAATGGTGTATAATGATAATATCATTGACCGTTTTCGTGGATCGCTAATTCAATCAAATGCCTATTTTCTTTATAATTTGGGAAATTTTACGAATTAATTTTTAATACTTAGAATTTATAGGACAACGCTGATGCTGATATGACACGGCCCGACTGAACTATTTAATTTAATGATATTAGGATGCTTAAAAGCGCCGTTTTAGTGAAAAATCACCTCAAGGGTGTTGGTTCACTGGATTGCGCTATGTCTTCCTCAGGCATCCCAAGTTCTTCTACAAATCAATGGGGAAGTAACTAGCTATTTAGAGCTGGCCACCAAACACGACTAAAGCCATTTCAAGCAACGTTTGAATTCTGGATAGTGGTCTTACATCTGAGAGTATCTTCAACTCGAATTAAAGATAATAATTATTTTTCAAGATAAATTTATTATTATTTACAAGTCTATCAAAATCATCTTCAAATCAATAAAGGTTGCCGTTACACATATAATTAAAAAAAGATCTTGGAAAAAATTCGGTTTATGGGAGGCACTCGAATAACCGAAATTGAACTTGATTTAGACTAATTTAGGGCTGGGGAATCCGAATCTGTAAGAATTAGGTGGGGGTCGGTATTAACTGAGTTATAGGGTTTTGAAATTTCGTACGCGATACATAGAAACCATGTTTTATTTATCAACTATGACTTAAGAAAATCAAATTAATGACTATTTAATTACTTTTGAAATTTCAGTAGTGCCAACTAAAAAAAGAAAAGTGTTGCCATATACTAATAATATTTTTTTACAAAATAGGTAAGGTTTTTAGTTTGGGTTAGAGTAGGCAGAAGATTCGGATTCCCCAGCCCTAAATTAGTCTAAATCAAGTTCAATTTCGGTTATTCGAGTGACTCCCATAAACCGAATTTTACCCAAGTCCTTCCAAAATTTAGTTTACAACAATCCGTTTCAAAAATTATACTAAATATATATTTTTTAAATCGCACTTGTAAAAATAAACATAAAAGTAGTTAAAAATTGATTCCTAAAACCGAGTGATTACTATTTTTACGTTAGGGTCCCTGGCTAAGGCTACCGACTTAATACCCTCTTTTAAAACCTGCGCTGCATACAAGGCAACATGCGAAAGGTACAAGGTACCGTCCATGAAATGGCCACAACCGAGAATCCTTTTGACCAGCTTCTTTCAAATTACACTAAAAATTCAATGGTCTGAATTAATTACTTACAGACAATATGAATTCTAGCCAAACACCAATGCCAGAGTTTTTTAACACCACTTTGTAGAAACGTGGTGAAAGACATTTGCTTTGTGAACAGGAATCGAAAATGCGTCCGTTTTAAGTGTTTAGGGTTCTTTTAAATACCTATCTGTTTTTGAGAACATAAAATTAATTTCAAACTTCATTGATTTACGTAGTTCTTAAAAATAATATAACTTCGTTATTTATTAAATTTACACAAAATTTTAAATAATATAGGTTGATTTGTGTTCTATTACAAAATATTTTTTCTTTTCGTGTATGACCATAGATGAAAAGCATTTGGTGGTGGATTTACGAATTATTGGTAACTGATCCTTTATAAACGGTTTTAAATTAAGAAGAATATTTTTTAAATATTTGATTTTAACTGAGTAGGAGAAATCATGCGTCGATCTAACATTTTTCAATGTTAAATATTTTTTTCGAGGTGTTACGGCCACAGGCGACTTCGAAAATTAAGAAAATCATTAGATATTGAAATATTCCTCGTGCCCTATTAAGTCTGACGGACCACGCTATAAGTCGGGGAGTAAAGTGCGCTAACTTCGTAGAAGAAAGTAGTAAGTTAGTAGAAGAAAAAAAAGGTAAGTAACATTTTTAGATATTCCCATGCTTATTTTCACGTACAAAATTTTCAACTTCTTAACCTAAAAACTACTTAGAATATTGCAATTACGAAAAAAGTTTTGTATTTTTCCCCACCCTCCCCCCGAAGTTAGAGCACTTTACCCTCGGACACCCTGTATTCGTGACATGGTCTATTTCAGCACATCGCTCGCCATACATTTTCATTGGTAGTGTATGGTGAGCGATATGCTGAATCCGGCTAAGCCATGATGCGAATAGAGTAAATCGTCGCCTACTTTGCATCGAAGTAATTCTATTCAATATTATTATCCAAATACAAAATTTTGGTACCTGCAGGTACGTGAAGTGTAAAAACCGATTTCGAATGTTAAAATAATATTTTAACTGCATGTAGGTAAGTAGAGACTTTTTTTTTTAATTTAATTAAAATCAAATTTAATAATATAATTATTAAGTTCTGCAAGTATTTTTTGGTTTTTGTTATTGTTACAGCTGTTTCGGCTTTCAAGGCCATTTTCAAACTGTGGTTAAGCCACGTTTTGACGACTTATTAATATGATTCTATTTTACCCCCTCCCAAGTTAAAATGATTTATTACCGGTTAAACCAATTTACTGATAAAATAATTGTCACAATAGATTTCATATTCTGGTACGTACATAGACTCCATGGTATGGTACATAGACTCATTAACATTCCCTTGGACAATAAAGCGTATGAGAAAGAAAAGGCAACGATACAAACGATCGCGGTTAGTAATGGATATAACATAAATAACATTGAAAAAATTATAAAAAATAAGAAATATAAAAATAAAATTAATTTAATATATCCGGCAAATAATAAAAATATAGAAAAATTTGCATGTCTCGAATTTATCGGTCCAATATCCATAAAAATAGCAAAAGAAATAAAAAATGCGGTCTAAATATATCTTTCAAAACCAATAATAACATAGGAACAAACCTTAAAAACTCTAAAAGTAGAAATCCTAAACTTAATAATAGTGGCATATATGAATTAAAATTTGACCACGCCGATTGCAACGCTACTTATATCGGACAGACGGGAAGGGCTTTTTCAACTAGATTCAAAGAACATATAAGATGTTATAATAATAAGAGCATATTTTCAAAATTTGCAGAACATCTCTTAGTAAATAATCACGTCCCGCTTGACAACAATGAACTTAAACCCTTGCACATGGAAAGAAAGGGCCTTAGATTAAATTTACTTGAACAATTAGAAATCAATAAAAGAACCAATGACCCTAATATAACATTAATTAATAAATTAAGGAAAATTATTTATTCCCCGCTTCTAAGTATGTTCGCAAAACCTAAACAATATAACACATTTAAATAAATTAATAACTGCTACATCATTATTAAACAATTAAGATAACATTAATGTGGGGAAAACAGACTTCAAAATACCCCCACAGAATATGAAATCTATTGTGACAATTATTTTTATCAGTAAATTGGTTTAACCGGAAATAAATCATTTTAACTTGGGAGGTGGTAAAATAGAATCATATCAATAAGTCGTCAAAACGTGGCTTAACCACAGTTTGAAAATGGTCTTGAAAGCCGAAACAGCTGTAACAATAACAAAAACCAAAAAATACTTGCAGAACTTAATAATTATATTATTAAATTTGATTTTAATTAAATATTTAAAAAATTAAATGCAGTTCTACGAATTAAACACAAAAACAATAAATAAAAAAATAAAAAATAAGTAGAGACTAGTTACCTAGTAAACGTTTTTGAAATAAGAATGTGCCAGACAGCTATTAAAATAATAAAATTACGGCGAACCCACCTATCATAAGGAGATTCGGCTCTTTATTTTTTTCTGTTTTTTGGATAGTTGTAGTTTAAGTGTGCCGAAAAGGGCGATGAAAGATAATACATTTTTTACAATATCATAAACATGAATAAAAGTAATTCAAGTGGACCCTGTAAAATAAATATTATGTTAAACGGCGGGAAATGTAATGTTCGTCCTTTGGACAACCTCAAACAATTTAATACTAAATAACATGGTCATATTATTCTATGTGAGATAAAAAAAACGTACCCAGAAATAATATTCCCCCATAAACTTCTGCATGTTGCTCCATTAAGTTTTATTACGTTTCTTGTCTTATTTTGTGAACTAACATAAATACATTTTTTTAAATGTTTATTCACTTTATAAATCAATATCTATGGAGAAACAACGAATATTATTTACACACTACCTAAAAGTCATCGTAAACTAATTGAATTGTATTCTTTACCACCGATTTGAGATATATTCATGCAAATATGTACATTTGTTTGTAAATGAATGCAAAATTAACAATTAAACAAGACCTGGAAACAAGCTGCCCCGTTTACGTGAAATGTATTATGGCAACATACTAATGTATAATATATTGTGCAATGGTATAGGAGAATTTTTCCCGCGCGAAACGTCAACTGCAAACTGTCAAACTACGGCGATCGGAACTTCGAATGTTTTTGTTTAGTTGTTTTCCGAAGTGTTTTCCGTGTTGTGATTTATCAATAAATAAATGAAGATTACTTGTAACTAAGTGATTTGTTTTACTAAAAATAAGCCAGAAAGTTATAAAACTGTAGTTTAAATATAGTTTAAGTGAAGTTCTTTTAACCACAATATTATAAAAACTAACCTTAAAATTAGTGTTGACATTTGTGTGGTGTGTGGTGGTTTGTCGACTCTACGTTGTACATGTTTTGTGTATTGACTCAAAATGTCATCTCTTTTGTCTGCGGAACTTGCAGCAACATGCAATGCCTTGGGATCGCTCGATAAAAGAACAGGAAACTATTTGATTGATGGATTTACTTTGGACACTGTGAAGGATCTCATCCGATATTTGCGACGCGATGACGAAGATCACGAGATTAGACAGCATCTGGGACAAACCAAAGTTCTGGAGACAGACTTGCTGCCCATTTTAATAAACCACTCGGAAGAGGCGGAGTTATTTGATGTTACCCTAAGGTACGGTAAAATAATTTTATTTCTTAATGCTTACTCACTTAACTCCCCTCATCAGATTTAGTTTAATTAAAATTGTTTTGAATTTGAATGTTTTGTCTAATCTTAATACAAGAACGAAAATAGACACAAACTGCACAATATTGTAGCCTAAAAAAGCATTACAACCTCTGTAGCAGATCGGTCAGATCCTTAGCTCTGGGCTATATTTTGAAACAATTGAAGATTGTTTCAAAATATATGGAATTTTTGGCACACAGATGGATAAATTAGTTATTGATTAATAAATTGACGAACGAGTGGAAGTAACATTCAATATTGCACTATAAAGTGGAACTTAATCACAACATAGATCATTGTAGAAATGTATTATATATTTGTACAGCACCCCTGAGATGATTTTGCACAAAAACGGTGCTGTACCAATCATCCAAATATTATTTATTATTATTATAATGTTATTTCTGAATTTACATACTGTTGTTTCCTATCTTACATATTATTTTTATCTACATTGTAACTTTGTTCATTTATCTCGAAACAGTTTTTTTTGGTTTCCACTCACTATTTTCAGGCTATTGGAAAGGAGATTGTGTATGTGTACTCCCTCATGGCCTATTCTTTTACTACTTCCAGTATTTACTGTATTTATTACATTGTCTTGTGTAGTGTTTGTATACTTTGACATTAAAGCTTTATTCAAGCCCTTCCAGACGTGATTTATTAGTTTTGAGAACACACCAATAATAATCGGTACTGCTGGTAAGAGCTCCATTGTAACCTTTCTGTATATGCTTTATCAAATAAATAAAATGTTTAGTCGAACTATTAGCGGTATGCTTTATTATGACTGAAGAGATATATCGAGAGAAGTCTGTTATAGGTATGTCTGGTCAAGAAGGCCATTAAGTTCAATTTTCCTTTAATTTGGGTGATATTCATAAAATTTAATATATAAGATATCGAAATTCTTCATTGTGCAGATAATCAATTTCACTGGCCTATCTAGGACTTAGGTCAAAAGACCTTAGGTAAATTGGCAATATTATTAATTTTCTTTCAAATGGGTATGGATACTAATCCTAGTGATTTTCTGTTCAGTGCTTAATGTACTAATAATAAATCATGTTGCAATTATACCTAGTGCACATGGGTGAGTTTTGTCATGCAATAGTTTTAAAATCCACTGCAGTAACTAAAAAAGTACTGTGGATTTTGAAACATTGAAGAAACTGTTGCCGTGACCAAAGTAATATGTGTGCATCTGGTATAAGATTTCACCTACCTCCAGGCTTGTGGTGAACCTCACGAACCCCCCGCTGCTGCTGTACCGTGAGGAGATCCCCAAGGAGAAGAATGGCCGGAGGGTTTACCTTCAGCTCCTGGCGCACCTGTCCTCTTACAAGGCCGGCTCCTTTACCAACACTGATGTGTGGACCGTCCTCACCAAGCGGCTCACCAAGATTCTGGAGATTGTGAGTAGTCTGCTGCAAACTAGTCTTTCCGTAACTAGGTAAGTTGATGCATTAACCTAACCTAGGGGTTGTCAACCGCGGCTCATGTACGCCGTACGCGTGTGGCTTTTTGCATAGACAATTGCGGCTTTTCGGACGTTATCCTACAATTTCACCTCCACTCAACCAGCCTTAATAAATGGAGCCACCGAACAAACTTCTTAAAGCAAGGTTTTCAGATATTCTAGCTCTAATTTTATACAGAACTCCGAACGTAATATGATAATTTAAAAGTTATTTTCTATTAAATGAATCACTTTGTGGCTATCTATTAAAATCAATGTAACTTTATATAAACCTCTAAATTTTTTATTTTGATCACGGCTGTTGCATACGTGATCCACGAAGTTTCGCTGAAACATATACATTTTATCAAAATGTGCCTCGTGGTGGAATAGACTGCGAGAAAGGCCAGCATTGAAAAAGTTAACTAAAACCTAATCTATTTTTAATTCATCCTACCTAACCTCAATCAAGCTCAAGCCAAATGAAATATAGTATTCGACTAAACCTAATATCATATACTTCATTTTTATGGTAAAAAATCCATGAATCTAATTAGAGGTACTAACCAAACTCACCTAGCCTATTTTTTGTAACTTCACTCAATGTCTCTTTTTCTATTCAAACACAACCTAACCTAACCTAAACTAAAACCTTACCGTTATGTTATTTAGTATAACCCATCACCATCTTTCTTGTTCATTTTTGTAAACATTTTAAAACATAATTGAATTTTTATAACATTTTTAATAATTATATTTATTTTGGTTGTTTTTGAAAGTGTCGTATTTCTTCCCTCTTTTTGAGACAACTTTTCAGACAGTCTTGCAGTATCCACCATCAGGGTGGATGTATTCTGTTGTCTGCAGTTGTCGGTCAATTTGTTTCATGTGGAATATTTTTTAATGCGGAAATCTTCTTTGGAATGACCTAGTGTATAATAAAATATTAAAAAAAAGGATAATGTATATTTTTTTTTACATTTCCTGGGAGAGAGTAATAGGTGATTGTGTTTATTATTATGTATTTATTGTTGTTTACATTTTGTTATGTACCCTTTTCTTACAATATTGCCAGCACTGTATTTGGAATTCAACAATTTACAGCCAGCTCTTACCTACCTTCTATTATTACCTATCTAGTAAGTACATTTATTTTTATTTCTATTTCTTATGTTTTACGTTTATATTTTTTTTTGGTTTAATAACTATTCTATTATTTAACTTATATTTTTTTAATTTTATTTTTTAATTTATTTTTATTTTTTATTTTTATTATTTATACCCGCTAAACTGCCAAAGCAGTTTGTCAGCAGTTAAATTTTACGTTTGTAATTATCTTTTGTATTCTAATGATATTATTTGTATAATGTTATTTAAATGATATTCTATTATTTAAATGTTATCCTAATGATATTCTATTATGTTATTTAAATGATTTTCTATTATTTAAATGTTATTCTAAGGATATTTTTGTACTATGTTATTTAAATGAGTTTAAAAAAAATATTTTTTTTATTATCTTTCTTTTTTGTGTTGTCATTTGTATTATGTCATTTACCGAAGTTTATTATATTTCTATTGTGTTTTATACAGATTAGTCAACATCATATTATGTTAAATAATTTTATCATCTTTTTTTATTATTATTAGTTAATTATTACCTACTTCAATTTTTTTAAACTCCTTATAACTATAATGGCGCCACATCCCAATTCAAATAATTTCTCAATTGAGTTGGGCAGTTTCGTTAAAAAAAACCCTTTTTCCCAATTAGTCTCGATCTCAAACTAATCTGTATTTGTAAATCTATTGTAATATGTTTATATACTTAATAAATAAAAATGTACGATTAATTTTCTGGTCTGGTTGGTGGTTCTCTAGTAGTGATTCACATAATTTCGAACTTTCCAGTTTCTGTTGTTTAAAACGAAGTTGCAACTTCTTTCATCTTACTTTAAATGAAAATGAAATTACAAACCTCCAGCAAAACCTTGGAATTATTTGCCAGGAATATAATAGTCAGCAGGAGAACAGATTCCGCGGGAGAATTAAAAGGTTTAAACACAAATTCCATTAGAGGTTTTGTGTGGTAGATATCTGTGTAAGTTAAGAGCTGGATGCTTCGTGTATATTTACATTGTAAATTCATTCCAATCAGTTTCCCAAATACAAAGCAAGTTTGCAGCTAACAATGCAATTGGAACTACCAAAGTTGGGTTCTATTTAATTAAATGCAAATTGTACTAAAGAACTGTTCAGCATTTCGGTAAAGATGAAGGCAAAGCATTTCAATGCGACTAACTTAACTGGATAAAGCAATTGGATTTTAATGAAGAACTAGTCCAAAGATAAGGATTTGAAAATATATAAATGAAGTGATTAAAATTAAATCAAATAATTTAAACACAATAAAAAAGGGTGCTTTAGTTCTGTTCCTTTAGTTTTGAAGTATTTGTTGATTAAAGCAGTACCTTTAAGGTGATTTTTCACAAAAACGGTGCTTTACAAATCATCCAAATATTATTACTATTATTAAAACATGTCGGCTATGAAGTTTAATGGAGAGGATTACGAAATCAGTAAGAATAGGGCAAAACTGCCAAAACTATTTTTTTTTTTTTTTATATATACAAACATATTACAACAGATTTACAAATACAAATATTTCGAGAAAGTGCACAACTCAATTGAGAAATTATTTCTTGTATTTGAATTGAGGAGTGGCACCTTTATAGTTGATGTTTAAAAAAAATTACAATAATTGAAGTACATAGTAATTGACAAATAATAATACACCTAGATGACAAACTTAAATAACATGGTATGATTTTAACTAATCTGTACAAAACATAATAGAAATATGATAAACTTCCACAAATGACATAATTCAAATATCAATACCAAACAGAAAGATAATTACAAAACAAAAATCATTAGAGTAAGAAAGATAATTACACGCTTATAATAAAAAAATCTAATAGTTATTAAACTTAGAAAACAGAAGATATAGAAATAAAAATAAGAAAATAAATGTACTTATTAGGTAGGTAATAATATAAGGTAGGTACATAGCTAGTTTTAAATTGTTGATTTCCAAAGACAGTATTGTAAGAAAGGCAATATTGTAAGAAATGGGTACATAATAAAATACAACAATAAACGCATACCAATAAATACAATCACATATTATTCCTCCCGGTACACAATTAGTCCAGTCAGCCTGTGTCGTAGAACACCATTTAGACCAACTAAATAGTATAAAGCTAATTTTTTCCCCATCGACTACTACCATTTAGACAAGTGTTTAGAAAAAAGTCCCCGCCCCTACCCCCCTTGCTTCCCCCCCTGTGCCCCCCCAAATATGAAAAGTGTAAGGGTTTCGTAAATCGCGTCTATCTCAATTATTAAACAACATATCGGATTGGAATTTTTTTTATTCTCTTTGCTGTAACATTTTCTACAAAAAAAGTTCAGTTAACTTTCGTCGTAACTTTTACCGTTTGTTTGTAATTCGTATGATAAGGTAAAAATTTGTATATTTTTTGGCACATAATTTTATATTTTGTCACAGAACTTTTCAGGCCGACATTTAATGAAAAAATATTTCCTACAAAAGTTGTAGCCCCTGTTATTACCTTTAAAATGATATATTTTAATGTGTACTTTATGGCTAGAAAACGCCAAATATCAACCGTGAAAGTCGGGATGTGACATCAGAGTGTACTGGCCTTGAGGAGGGGGTTTCGGGTTGTTGCATGCAGAGTGACTGATGTCAAGGCCATAAATAGGTCAGTTACGGAAACCCGCCAGACAGAAAGGGTTGCGTCGCGAGAGTCCGTGTTTCGCAGTGATTGTGTTTTATGGTTTGTGTTTTACGGTTTGTGTTTGTTTTTGTGAACCAAAATGGAGGGCGAGTCATGTGTTATTTGCAATGAACCTTTATCTGTAAGTCAAAATGTTACAGTTACTTCTAAGGGGATTAAAACTTTAATCGAATCTAGCCTTCAAAGGAAGGACGGCCTACAGTGTAAATTCGAAACTCTTCCGACAGTCAGTATACACAAAGAATGCCGTAAAGTGTATACCCGTAGTAGTTCAATAAAAGCTTACATAGCGAGCTCCAAAAACGTTGAAGATTTTGAATCAAACAGTGCGCCTATAAAACGTAGGTCTAATTCTCAGAAGTTTAATTTAAAAGTGAATTGCTTATTTTGTGGAATGGATGCGGTGGTAAATATAAAGACTCCAACAGAATATAGGAAACCGGTCCATTTAGTTCATACTTTAACTATAAAACAAACTATATCTAAATATATTGAAAATAGGAATGATGATTGGGGTGATTTGGTTAGGTCCAGGCTAGAAGGAGTTGTAGACCTCGTAGCTACTGAGGGGCGTTATCATTCCGACTGTTATGCTAGGTTTTAGAAACAACCCACTCAATCATCCAGTACGTACGCAGGTCGTAGATATGTAGTAGATGGAGGGTATCTTTTGCACAGTGTTATTTGGCCTGACAAAGTAACATATAGCAGCATCATAGAGAAGTATGTTGATACTGTAATGAAACGGTATGGGAAAGATTGTCATGTTGTGTTCGATGGGTATCCTGACTATCCCACCACAAAAGGGGTCGAACATATGCGGAGAAGTAAAAAAACATCTCTAGAAATGAAATTCAACGTTAATATGGAATGCTCTGTGAAGCAAAATGAATTTTTGGCAAATCCAAAAAACAAAAGCCAGCTTATTGAACAGCTCTCTCAGAAGCTTAATGAAGCAAACATTCCAACCATTGTGGCGGAGGAAGATGCAGATACTAAAGTGGTCGGAAGAGCAATAGATGTCTCCCAGATTCAAAGTGGGAGGCCTGTAGTTGTTGTCGGACAGGATACTGATCTTTTCGTTCTATTGTTAGGGCTACCACAGTGTCAAAATGTGCAACTATTCTTTCACAAACCCTCTGGCACACCATCAACGTATGACATCAGCAAGATTCGTGAAGAGATTGGTGATATGAAGGATGTGGTATTATTTTTGCATGCTATCACAGGATGTGATACCACATCTTATTTATTCGGCAAAGGCAAAATTAACGCGTACAAATTGCTAAGTTCATCAAATGATCTCCGCACAAAAGTTTTACAGTTTTATGAAAAACAGGCAGACAAAAATATTCTCAAAGAGGTAGGAGAGGCTTTTGTCTTGAAACTATATGGATGCACAAGGTCTGCAAGTCTGAATGACAGTAGATATTCAATGTACCTTAAAGCTGTTGCAAAAATGTCATTAAAATCCAAATTTAAAATGGCGTCCCTCCCTCCAACATCTGATGCTGCTGAACAACACGCCTATCGAACATACTATCAGATTCAAAAATGGATTGGAGATAAGGAAATCAGTGCTACGGACTGGGGATGGATTTTAACAGACAACATGCTGTACCCAGTGCACTCAAAAAAACCACCGGCACCTGAAGAAGTTATAAACTTAGTTTCCTGCAACTGCAAAAAGGCTTGCAAAAATAATTGTAGCTGCTTTAAAGCATCACTTGATTGCACAGAAATGTGCGGGAGCTGTGGTGGATCATGCAGCAATGTAACTTTGGTTGAAGTCGAGGAAAATGAAGAACCTCTCATGGAAGTTTAGGATATGATCAAATTAAGATACCGCAATTATTTTGTTCTAAAATAACATCTTTAATTAAAAAATATTACATGCTTTTTCAAACCAAAAACTATTTAAAATACCTATTTTCGCTGTATACAAGGACTTATTATTATTTGAAACAAATTTAAAAAGTGGGGAATTTAGGTTTCACCGAGACTCGATTAGTTTTATTTATGGAAAATGCAATAGTGTACCTTGAAGATAAAAAACACTATCACTATACAACAATATCTGCATTGCAACGCCGCGCCGGCCGGCCCCACCTCGACCGAACCCGCCATGATAATCTCGCTGGATCTCCAACAAAGTAAGTACTATTTTATATCATTTTAAAGGTAATAATAGGGGCTACAACTTTTGTAGGAAATATTTTTTCATAAAATGTCGGCCTGAAAAGTTCTGTGACAAAATGTAAAATTATGTGCCAAAAAATATACAAATTTTTACCTTATCATACGAATTACAAACAAACGGTAAAAGTTACGACGAAAGTTAACTGAACTTTTTTTTTAGAAAACGTTACAGCAAAGAGAATAAAAAAAAATTGCAATGCGATATGTTGTTTAGTAATTGAGATAGACGCGATTTACGAAACCCTTACACTTTTCATGTTTGGGGGGGCACAGGGGGGGAGGCAAGAGGGGTAGGGGCGGGGACTTTTTGCTAAACACTTGTCTAGATGATAGTAGTCGATGGGGAAAAATTAGCTTCATACTATTTAGTTACATATAAAAACACAGGCTGACTGGACTAAATACTATTATTTCTTCCAGTACACTACAGTATTGATTCGGAAACTGATATAATATTTTTAGAGGATATGTTAAAAAAAATTATTATTTTTTATTAGCTGTATTATTTTTAATTACTAATTAATTAATTGATTAATTTCCTTTAGGTACATAACATAATTTAATTAATCAAATTACAATTTAGTTCATATAATCAAAATATGTGTAAAATTCATGGAATGAAATTAAAACTTGCAATTACTATTGGGTTTATACAGGGTCTTAAGGGACCTACTTGACTTGCTTTAACCAGTGATTTCTGACCTCTGAAATTTTAGTCTCCAGTTACTTTTTTGATGTTTTTTTTTTTCAAATATATTTTTTGCAAATTCTTGATTTTGCTATTTGAAACTTTTACAATTTTTTAAGTTAATATTTTATTCATAAAATTTATACCTTGATAAGTATAAGTTATTTAGAGGTTTATTAATTACCACGTAATCTTGATCGGTTGCTGATTTTAGTAGAAATTATTGAATTTGCAACAGTGCAATTTTCTTAATAATTTTGTTTAAACTAAGAACCCTAAAAGAGTTAAAACAGCTGCGTGGTTGGAAATATCGATGGTTTTCACAGGATGCCTTTCAAAATTAACCTCTAAACCTTTTCTACAGGCGAATGGTTAGTTTTAAATGTCCCTCCCCAAGCGATTATACCATATTGTAAGCAATGGCAACTCGTGACTTGGGTGTACTAGAGTGCTAATATGGAAAAACAATCTGAAATTTCCTGAAAATCTTCATACAAAACATTGACTTTTGGAAAAAAAAATTGTTTTGGACTAAACAACATCAATAATGTTTAGTTTTTCAAACTTAGCACTCTATCACATTCAAAAGTCACGAGCTGCCACTGATTGTAAGATAGATTGGGCAAGAGAAAAACATATTATTTTAATCATACGGGATGATAGGATGGTTCTCAATCTAGTAAATATGTTAATTAGTTAGCATATTTTTACTTGCTTATGGGTATGGGTATGTTATGGGTAAACATTTGATATGGTTACATTCTTTTTTATTTTCACACTCTGATGAATAGATTTTAATTGTGACAATATTTTTGACGATTTTTTCATTCAATGAGACAATATAACTAGATAGCCATCGTTTCACCGCAGGGGTAGGCAGAGAGGACGGACCGCCAGACAACTCGGTCTTGGCACACACTTCTTGACTCATTCACATTCATACATCGTCTCATACATACTCTTCTATTATTCTGACTCTTGACATGGCCCGATTGGAGTATCTGATTCACTTGATCTTGCCATGTCTTCCCCGACTTCTGCTACCATTCGCATTTGCATCATATATCCTCCTTACACTCTTTTCTTCGCTCATTCGCTCTACATGCCCAAACCATCTAAGCGTCCCTTTCTTAATCTTACTCATTACGCTTACATCAGCCTTGAACTCTTTGTGGATTTCCACATTCCTCACACGATCATACATGGTTTAACCACACATACGCCTCAGGGATCTCATTTCAACAGCATTCAATCTACTTTCATCCTTTCTCTGCCAGTTCCATGCCTCACTTCCATACATCAGGGTAGATAGCAGCACTCCATTGTGGACTGCTAACTTCGCTTCTTTGGACAATTTTATGGGGTAAAATAAATTTTCTCCGTATGTATTTAGGCAATTTTGGTCAAACCATGTTTTGAGTATGTTTATGTTGGAATTTGTTAAATTTGTCAAAATACATAACTTACTTTTGCAATATGGGGTCCAATCCTTGTATTATGTTTCATTAGTTTTGTGGTTCGATCAGTCTTAGGACGGGTTGTTTCGGAGAATTTGAACAATTCATCAAATTTCAACGTTCATTTTCGGGTTCTGTGAAAGACTTATTCAAGTTCTGTTATTATATCATTGTAGGCTAGTTGCTTGACAAAACTGAATCAAAAACAGAACTTGAGAAAATCTTTCACAGAACTTGAAAATGAACGTTGAAATTTGATGAATTGTTCAAATTCTCCGAAACAACCCGTCCTTAATAATTAACCGCTTCTGTGCCAAGAGCGAGTTAACTCGCATTCTTGGCCGTGCCCAGCAGGCCAGCCATAGAAAAATAGCAAGTTTACTCGCTCTTCTTTGAGCCTCTGTATCATACATATGACCCGTTTTTTAAAATATGTTTATCTAAGTGAAGGGAAGCAAAAACGTCGAATATTGAATAAATTTGGTAAGTCATTTAAATATCCTTTCAAGGTGTAATGTTTTTAATTTATAAAAATAAGATTTAAAAATGATTTATTTTGATTAAAAATTCACGGCCTGCTGTGCACAGCTACACTTCTACCTACTGGCATTTAAAAGGTTAAAACCTTTCTAAATTGTGTACATGTTTATTTGTTCCAAGGATTCTGGAGAAAGAGACGAAGATTCGGGCCTCATCATAGAAAGGATTTTGATTTTGGTTAGGAACATCCTGCATGTTCCTGCTGATGACCATGATGCTTGGAGGCCAGACAATGATGCCAGTGTTCATGACCAGGTAAACAAAAAAAGATACAAGTAGACGCATCGAAATTCAACTGTGCCAAATTGAGTTAACCAAAAAAGTTTAAAAAAAACTTATTTTTTACCTGCTATCTACATAGTAATATTTCTGAGGTCTAAAGCCAAAAGTAATAAAGTTGAAAATAAAAAGGGCTTTGACTGTTTTCCTTCGACAGTAAAGGTGCACAACTAAACTAACCATGAGGGGTCTCTGAGATACCCCACGCCTGTTAACATTACTAGGTTATGTTTATAGGTTTTATATGAATACGAAAAATACGGTCACCGGATAACTCCTCAAAATGACAATTTAACACACCTATAAAAAGTGCTATAAAGTTATAAAAAGTAATGAAATAAAAACTTGGTTAAATAGCTACATATGTAACCTATTTAACCTAGTTTTTGTTTAATCACTTTTCATAACTTTATTGGACTTTTTATAGGTGTGTTGAATTGTCATTTTGAGAAGTTATCATGGAACTGAAAAATACAAATGCAACAAATTTGCTATTTAAGCTGGTATATGGAGGATAGTAATTTTGTTTACCCTCTCTGGCAACAGAAAGGTTAAATCAAGTTTTAAGATTAATTAATGCTCATTGTTTTTTTTTTAATTTTTGTGGTCTTCATAAATAGATTTTAAGTTTTTTAGCATTAGACTACAGAATTACATAGATAATTCTACTATAGTATCATGATATAGCATTATCAATGTAGATTAGGCATATAAATTGTTAAATCTGTAGAATTTAAATAAAACTTTTGTTAACTTAATTTTGCACATTTGAATTTAGACAATTCGTTGTATTCCATAATTAATTTTGTTTAATTATTTATTTTAAATGGATTTAAACTAAATTATACATTATTTCATCTGCTATTTGTTATTACTTATTTATTGTATTTAATATTTCAGGTTTTATGGGCGCTGAACCAGTCTGGGCTGCTCGATGTCATCCTTTACATGTCATCTGAAAACGAAAAGCCATATTTTATGCACATTTTGGAAATAATATCTCTGGCTCTGAGGGAGCAGAACCCAACAAGTCTGGCCGATGCGGCTCTGCAGAGAAGTGTGGATGAAAAGCTCAAGGATGAACAGGAGTTGTTAGCTATTCGATTCAATGAGGTGAAAAGAAAGAACGAAAAGAATAGGAATTTTTCAGCTAACAGGTTGGTAAACTGAATTAAAATAATCCTTTATCGAGATTATATACGACTTTTTACAATAGTAACAAAATTTGAGCATCATTTTTTTACAATTTTCTGAAAAAAATTTAGAAATTTTTTATGCAATTCTTTTACCATAATCTTTATGGAAATAAAAGAAATTTGAAAACAGATGTTTGAATTTGAGAAAAAAAATCTTACTTGGCTGCTTACTTTACATACCAACTTATGTATATACATACCATGTTGTCATTATTGTTTTCAAATCGTCTTAATATTTTTTGCAAACAATAGTAGGGAAATACGCCAAAACACGCCCCCAAATTTTTGTACCCAGTTTTCTTTTATGATACTAACTGTTCACTCCTTCCCCCCCTCAAAAGACCCTCCACACAGCATCCCCACAGATGATATAGAAACTAAGGGAAAATATTTTCCCCAGAGCCTCTAGAGTTAGGTAAATTATTATAAATTAAAATACTACGGACACTCTCACTAACCAGTAGGATGCACGATCTGGACAACAAGTTTGGGGTAATCTATAAATCATAGTAGCATTGGTAATTTAGACATTTTTGTTTTATTGAGTTTAATCGAGTTTGACACAACCGTGTCATTAATGACACGGTTGTGTCAAAACCTGTAGCAAAGGAAACGAAATTTAAGGAACAAATGTACATTGAAAAATAAAACTCAATAAAACAAAAATGTCTAGAAATTGTTACATAGTTAATGCCCAAGAAATACAAAAAAATGGTTATTTAGTTTTAGTGATTTGTGTCATATGTAGTATTGTTATACAGGGTTTTCCAATAAGATGTGTTATTTTGAATAGCCCGCTATTTCGGTAGATGTTACTTTTGAAGCTGTCATTTTTTGACATTTGACAAGTAGAAACTACGCTATTAATAAAAATGGAACGATACACGCTTCAACAATGCATTGAAATTATTAAAATTCACTTGAGTGAATCAAATGCAAATCATCTTGAGTGATGAGGCCCATTTCCACCTCGGTGACTCGTCAACAAGCAAAATTGTCGCATCTGGGGCTCGGAAAACCCAAGAGTTATTGTTGAAAAGCCTCTCTATCCTCAACGTGTGACTGTTTGGTGCGGTTTATGGTCCGGCGGAGTCATTGGACTTTTCTTTTTCGAAAATGAGGCTGGAGCAACAGTTACGGTAAATGGATTGCGCTATTGAGAGATAATTAATGATTTTTTATGGTCGGAATTGGATGGTATTGATCTGGACAACGTTTACTTTCAACAAGACGGCGCTACGTGTCACACAAGCAACGAAACCATTGATCTTTTACGATTGAATATCAAAATAACACCTCTTATTGGAAAACCCTGTATTTCTCTATTATTTTATGTTACATGTTTTACTAATATTGTTTCATATTCAGTTTATCAGTTTAAAGTTATTTCATGCTTTAAAAACTTTGTGTATAATTTTCGATAGCTCACTAGGCATATTCTGTTCTTAAAATCCATGTAACCAAATTAAAAAAATGTTTCGTAGATATAAAAAAAACTTACCATCATCAATAATACGAATCCTAGTTCCCCTATAATCAATAATTTGCCAGATGACTAACTCCAAAATAAAATGCTTGTCTTTTGAAGTTTACCTTGTTTTTTTTTGCAGACACTCTCGCTTTGGAGGCACCTTTGTGGTCCAGAACATGAAGTCAATATCCGACAACAGTTTGATCTGCCACAAGCCTTTGAACAGCGTCAGGAATTTTGACTTCAGCGTGAATAAGAGCAGGGTCAAGAAGCCAAAGAACCGGATGCCTGCTGGTGATGTTTCTTCCGGAGAACGGAGATCTGCTTTTGCCATCAGGTATTTTTTTTTTTTTTTTATTTATTATTTTAATATAGATCATAGTTACATTAAATCATACATATTTTGCAATATATCATATTTAGGTACATAGTTGGTCATGTATACCTTATCAGAAAAGAGGAGCTCTTGTGCCTGATAAGGGAGCCACGATTCTTACTTAGATTCAATGTTATGTGTAAAATATAAATATTATATATATATACATATTTTTTTTAATATAAGTTTTTTTGGAAAAAAAGTTTGATTTTATTTATTTGTTCTTGTTGGTTCGTAATACAGCGCAATTCGGAAGGGAGATTATTGTAGTTTTTTATGGCTTGGTAAATATAATGGTTTTGCATTTGAGTTGTTTTAAAGATTGGCGTAATAAATTGATTTCCATTTCTCATCAGTTTGTAAAATTCTTGATATTCTGTGTTATTTTTTTCTTTACACATTTTTATAATTGAAGTTTGCTTAAATATATCATCAATATTTGGTACTGGAAACAATTTAAAAAGCAATTTTGTTGGGAAAGTAGAGTTTTTTTTAAGTATTACCTTTATAATAATTTTTTGTGAGACTTTTACTGAGTGTAGGTTGTTTTTATAAGATCCTCCCCAACCTATGATTCCGTAAATAAGCAGGGAGTGGACAAGAGCATAATATACATTTTTTAGTATTTTCACATTTAAAATATTTCTTAACCTAACAAATATATATATACATTTCCTTATTCTCTTTACTAACTCCGTAATATGGCTTTTCCATTTCAAATTTTCATCGATGATCACACCAAGATATTTTATTTCAGAAGAAGAGTTGATTACAGTACAAATAGGATTAAGTAGTTTACAGTTGACATTGTCACAATTTTCATTATGGATTATGATATTTACTTTGTGTTTAGGTATTTTTTGTAGTGAAAATAATACATATGTTGTTTTTTTGGCATTAAGTGTGAGTAGGTTATTATCAAACCATGATTTTAAGATATTAATACATTCATTTGCAAGTTTGTTAACTAGTTCCCATGTTTGACCTTTTATTAATAAGACAGTATCATCAGCATAAGAGATTAATTCACCTTTGATTTTCTGTTGGAAAATGTCATTTACATACATTAGAAATAGTAATGGTCCGAGGACCGTGCCTTGAGGAATGCCAAATGTACTTGTTAGTGGTGTACTAAAGGTTTGGTTTAATTTTACAATTTGAGGTCTCTCTGTTAAGTAGCTTTCTATCCATTTAAGAGCTAAGTGGTCAATGCCATTTTCTTTTAATTTTAATATAAGTCTTTCATGGGAAATGCTGTCAAATGCTTTCTTTAAATCAATAAAAATTCCTATACATTTATTTGATTTGTCCAGGGCACTCTGAATACTAGATGAAATTTTTGCAATGGCATCTTGGGTACTTTTTCCCTCTGTGAAACCGAATTGATTTTCATTTATAATTGAGTTTTTTTTTAAGAATGCAGTTAGTCTTTTTTTAACAATTTTTTCAAAAATTTTCGATATATTAGATAAGAGTGAAATGGGTCTATAATTAGAAATGTCCTCCGGGCTACCGGACTTAAATATTGGAGAGATTATGGTTTTCTTATACGTGCTCGGGAAAACTCCTGTCTTAAAGCTATTGTTTATAATATGAGAAATTGGTGTAGAAATATAATTTTTAATGATTTTTAGTGTTTTTACAGCGAGACCGTCAAATCCCGGAGCAGAACCACCTCGCATTTTTGATATAATTTGTACAATTTCAGACGGATTGGTTGGTTCGAAGAGTTCAAGTTTAGTTTCTATATTCGGAATATTTTCAATATACATCTTATTTATTTTTTTCACGGTAATTTTTTCTGCTAGACTCTTTCCGATATTTGCAAAGAAATCGTTAAAAGCGTTTGCTCCTTTTTTAGGTTCTTCAATACAGTTAATTATGTTATTGTTTTGTATTACACTCTTAATAGTATTACTTTTGGTATTTTGTTTATTTTCCATGATTTCATTGATTATATTCCAAACTTTCTTACTGTCATTTTCAGAATCATCAAGTTTATTTTTATAATAATTTTCTTTCGTGTTTTTTATGAGCGTGGTTAATTTATTTTTGTATTCTCTAAAATGAACATTTAATTTAATGTCTAGTGGTTTTTTTTTTGTTTCTTTATAAAGCCATTCTTTGTGTCTTATGGACACAACAAGCCCATGTGTTATCCACGGTTTGATTTTACGAAATTTTGCCGAATTTCCTTTTGGAATAATTTTTTTTGAATCATTTATAAAGTTCGTTAATCTATTTTCAAATATTTTACAGCACTCGTTGACGTTATCACTTTGGAGAATATCTAACCATAATTCAGATGACAATTTATTTTTCAAAGATTCGATATTAACAACAGATATTTCGTTCTTATTATTAGCAGTTTGTCCGCAATGTTGGTTTATCGCCTGAGGTATTATTGAATTGTAATGTAGCAAAGTCATGTAATGGTCGTATAGTTTTGCTTTTTCTTTCATAAATATAGGGGGGTAACTAAGTAACCCCACTTTTCCATTTCTTCGTATGGCAGCAAAATATGAATATATACATAGTTTCAATTGCATTAAAAACAAATCAAAGTTGATAAAATTAACTCAACAGGTTTCACGGAGAAATTTTGAAAGAATCAAGAACGGTGAGGTTTCTTTTGGAGACAAGAGATCTGCTTTTACTATCATTATATAAGTATAACTCTTAATCATATAGGGTAATTGAGTAATCACACCATTACAATTCTCAGCGAACAGCAAAATAAGAATAGTTTTTTTTTAAATCACTGTTATAAATGTTTGTGGAAATTCAGTGACCCCACATGGGAATGCATGTTCTGTTTGCCACCTTGACTACTCAAAGGTTAAATACACCTACGCCTTATCTCTACGTATTCCTGCTTATATATTCTAATTTCACTTTGAAAATATGTTATATTGAAAAAGTGGCGAGCATTATCTAAATATTCGTTAAGTCACTAGGAGATTTTCTTATTTAATAAAAAGTATTTGATTGACTTGTTATTTCTGTTAATTTATTATACTGAATTATTTGATAATTAAATCGACTATTGTAAAAATGATTTACTGTAAATTAATAACAAATTTAAGACCAGACAATGTTTACAAAAAATTTTTCATTACCAATATATTTGAATGAATAAGAACGTTGAATGATATTGGATATATGTACATAAATTAATCAATTTTTAAGAGTTTCTCATCACTAACTTTTTCAAATAAAATGTAATATCTATTAAACACTCGAGCGATTTTTGGCTTATTATGCTAAGTTTGCAAAAACGTTTTGAGCGATCGCTTGCTATAATGTGCCAAATTTATAGAGCCTAAAAATATGGGCTAAACGGTGAAATTTTTTTTTTTTTCTAAAAAAGAAAGACAAACATTCCCGGGTTACGAATAACCTGACAATATTTGAAAATCTCCTACTACCACCACAGTAAGCTAAAAATGTTGCTTGTGTTGTGATGGAAGACTTAGCCGGCCGACGAATTGAACACACTACGCCTGAGTGGGACCCAAGCGCGATGTCAACTCGGCCACTGACCGGTCAAAATCTAGGTGCATCATTGGCTTTAAACCTCAGTTAGCAGTTTTATAGTTTTCTGTATTGATATTTTGAAGAATGGTATTAATTATATAATATGGTAAATATCAAGGTTTGTAGAAAACGTAATTAACAAGGTTTGCTCATCGGGGGGGTAGAGGTAGGGTAGTGATGTAGATAGTTGCCCATTTTCCACTGGGAGATTTGAATTTACTGCAATGCAAGTGGCGTCTTGCAACTCAGAATGCATTTGCAATGATTATTACATATATTAAAACCAATGTTCGGAATAAAAAGGAAAAATCACAGGAATATTTGTAGTTTAACTTATGTTTTGATGATGCGGAATCGAGGTTATTTATTAGTTAATATTGCTTTGAAGACATTCATATTTTTAAATTGAAAGTCTCATTTAGCAAACTATCAAGACAAGGATATGACAGTGAAAGTGATGAGAATGATTGTCTTTATACAGAGAGTGACATGGTGGTAGATACTCTCAGTATGGCATTGGTGAAAGCTGTGAAAGACCACCACTCAGAATAGAAGCATTGCTTGAAATGGCTTTAGATGTGTTTGGTGACCATATGTGAATAGCCAAGTTCTTCCCCACTTTCCTCTTCCCCATTTCCTTCCCCTCGTCATGCTGAAATAGCCCATACTCTTCATTTCGGCTAAATGGAATAAAACAATTTATTTATAATACAATTTATTTATAATACAACATAATTGTATCGTTATAGCGCTTTGACTTTAGTTGACCTTTTGGTTGACTTCTGTTTATGTATATCACAAGAACAGGTCGTTTCTACGACTCATTCTTGAATTCAACAGTTCGGCTGTGGAAAGACTTTCATGTTTCCTCCCTCCTACAACGTGGGCCTCTTCAAGACCCATTTTCACAACCCCATCTTCTTGAAGACCCTTCGAACAGCATCCCCAAAGATGACATAGGTCCAGAAGAATTTCTTTTTTCGGGGCCTCCTGTGTGGAGTTGATGATAAAAAAATACTGAAATTTGCGCTATTTCGGTACAATTATGTTGTATTATTCCATTTAACCGAAATGAGGAATATGGGCTATTTCGGTAGACTGTTTATTGGTGAGTATATGCCTACTTGTGTAATTTCTCCTTAAAAATGTATAAATATTCCTGAATGCCAGAAAATCGTAAGTAATTCCGTATAATAGAATATCATTTTTTTATTCAATAAAAAATCAGGGGTGTATAATATTGACTGAAATTAATATTACTTAAATTATACAGTCCTGATAAATAATCTTGCACTGGTAGACATCTTATATACTTATTATTATTATTATGAAGTGATGTTAAGGGTATACTTAAACGAATTCATAATCTGCTCTATCATAGATGGCACTAATTGAATTATTCTAGGAAAAACCATAGACATGCCGTAACATAAAATTTGCGTAACATTTTGACGAGCTGGAGGCAAACCACTTGACCATATTTTTGGCATCAGGAGGGTTCAGAATACATAGAATAAACTATAAAATTATTCGTACTATGTCCACTGAAGAGCGCACATTTAAATAACCAGACCATGTGCAGAAAAGTAAAGTTGACTAAAGTGAGGCAAAGGTTTGCAAACCTGTCCATTGTGTGACCTTTCTGCACACAATCTGAATGCTCGTTCTTAAACGAATTACCTGGTGTAGCGACGCTCAAATTGAGTGAGCTGGCTTGATTATAACACATTTGTAAAAGGGTCTAACTAAATAGTTTAACAAAGTATAACATTTTGGAAACAAGCCTGAACTTTTTTTTCCCCGATTTGAGATATGTAGTTAAGTTTTTTTACACAGCCAGCAATTTGCGCGCCATTGTAAAAAGGACTAGTAATTCTTAAGCAGATTTTATTTTTGAGGACTGAATGGTGATATTACAATGCAAGTTGCCTGTATATTGTCAGCTTCATTTATTGAAAAAACACCGAAAGTGGTATGGTCACACCGCCTCCCACCCTCAGCTCATGTTGGTTTGTTCCCCTCTGCCTGATTGGCATGTCTATTAATTTGGATGTCTGTGGAAAAACTCTTTTATTGGTGATTAAATCTAAAATTGTATTTCTATGCCCCTCTTGAAAGAATTGAGTTTGTATATGGACAAAACTATTTATTCATATTCATTTTATGTATGTACAGTAGGGTGGAGTGACGTTGTATGGGACTTTTTTTTTTAAAGATGCCAGTACTGTAATAGCAAAAAAAAGTTGCCTTTATATAACACCTCTTTCGTCTAAAAAAATCAACTCGATCGAAACATTCCTTTATTCAACAACCAGCACATTTATATTTAGAAAAAAATTGTATGAAAAAAGTCGCTGAAAACTCTGTCAAGCATTATAAACAAGCGATATTCATAGCAAAAATACAATTTTAATTAGGGGTTTTATAGCTAATAAGGTGCATAACACATCTGAAAATAAAAATAAAATTACCATAGTTTCAAGGCGGGGTCTATTTTTGGTTTTTTGAAGAGGATTATTGATTTTTATTGTTTTTTTCGTGTTTTTGAGAAACAGGTTTTTTTTATTAAATAAAATACTTTAACAAAGAGAATTTTTTTAAACATTAACGAAGTTTTATAATATTTATCGTGTTTTGAAATGAGATTTGGTGTGAAATTCGGGCATTATATGCCTAGATTTTATTGTCGCCCGAATGAATGAACATGAATGAACAACTGTAGACAACGATGCCTGGGTAACTAATTTGATGCACCTCTCGACTGCTTGAGTGTGGCAGGGAAATCTGGCAAATTCAATACTGTCCTTTTCTTCACCGAAATTATTTATCATTTTGACTAGGCCATCATTACTGATTTCGGATAGTATCGGTGGCGGTGTAACTTCGCATTCCTGCCAGTTGATAATATCGTAATATTTACTTGCTGAAAAGTTTATTGTTGGAATAATAAAGTCTCTAACAACAGATGGACTCGGACATCTATCTCGCGCCTTTAATATTCGTCTCAAACCCAATTCTCTTACAATAAGGTTGTCATCATGGATAGTAGCAGATTTTCCGGGTGGCAAAAATAGGCGTTTCTTTAAATTACTGGATTAATTATATCTCGTAGATCGGTGCTCAAATATCGGGTGAGTTTTATTATAGTCATGTAATGCCCCATCTTTACACGACGGGTGCCTCTTTATCTCAAACCATGTTGGAGCATATGCTTTAACAACATATTCAGCAAGAATTTTTAGGTTCACTGAAGGGTTAGTTGTTCCTATATATAATCGAAGTATTGAGTTTGCTGTCGTCAACCAGCGTGAGTGACAAATACTACCTGGATGACGGTTTGCTAAATTTGGTGGGCAGTGACCTGTTGTAACTGCAAAACATATTTCGTACAAGTATTTTTGGTCCGTGCTCAAATTTTTCAATTCCTCTGCGTTGAGTTTGTGCATCTCAAAGTGTATTGGTGAATAATTTATAACGGTGTTTTCAGAGCTGCTTGAAAGAAGTTTTCCAATAGGTCCTGAAAACCCTCTAGGTCCTGTTGTAGCACCAAGTGTTGAAACAAGTGGCGAAGGGGAAGTTCGTTTGCATGCAGCTGACAAATAAACCATTTTAACGGATGACCTAATTCCAATTCCATGAATCTAATAGTTCCATTTCTTTTGCCTGTATTGACAGCAGTCCCATCACATCCAATCGCTGATAAATCATTCAAATTAAAACCGTTCACTTTTAAATGGTGTAACATGCTCTTTGCGATGTTTTTGCCAGTTCCTGATGATGGTGTAACATGTCCAACATATTGAGACCCCGGCTCAGATAAAATGGAATAATGTTCTTCTGAAATCGTTCTCCGATGATATCTATCCCCTATTTTTTCCTGAGACAGTGTTTTATCCTTCCTTCCATCGAAATATAGACCTCAAATTTTTGTTGACTCCGACGACATCTGCCATGTTTTTATTAAAGAAGTGCGACACGTTTGTCTAGCTTGTCTGAGTTTGCTCCTATCAATCACCATTTTAGAGTCGTCTTCGGTTACTATGCCAAAATCTTGTAATGTAGCACTTGCAACAGCTGATGCCGACCTGTCTGACAAACCATACTGATCGCAGATTCTGGCCAAAGTAGGGAGTTTTAACATCATACGGGAATTTTCTGGAGGTTGCGAAGAATGTGAAGAAAATGATTGGTTTTCATCAAAAAAGGGTTGACGTGGTTTTGTCGCTGATGCTGTAGATGAGCTGACCTTCGAAGCAAGTTCAGATAAACGAGCTTGCATCCTCATTTTCCGATGTAATTTTTTTGTTGTGTCGGTGTCTATTGCTCCCAGCATCATTTTTCTCGAGGATCTTTGGTCTTCAAGGAATGCTTGTTCTTTGGTGGGTACCTTGCGCGTCTTTTCGCAGGAACACATATTCAGATTGTTAAATTTGCATGAAGCAATATCGAAAAGTTTATTCATTTTGATTTTATAAAAATTTAACTTAACATAATAATGCACACTTTTTTTGGCCAATTTTTAAGTTTTAAGTATTCGCTATAATGATCTTGGATCAGTTTCATCACTCGATTGTGTGAAACAATGGGAATAGAAGCGCGCTTCCAAATTCCTTCAACAATTGCAGATATAACACTTTTTATTTCGAATACTGACGGTTTTTTTGTAGAGTTAAGATTACGCTCATATCGTAAGAACAAATAATGTTAAATCACTTCTGAGACAGTAGGTAACACTTGAGAGTTCATTTCAGTTGGTGCCCCGAATATTGGACATAAAATTTTGCTTCTCGTGTAATTTGCATTCATTTTCACAACAATTATATGTGTTAAAATTTAATCGGACAAGGATTCTAACACGTCTACGGTCAGCGGTAGCCGAAACGAAACTAGATGCAAGTCGCATCTAGTTTCTGCGACGAAACAATAGGAGCGAAATTATCCCCCCCACCTCCACAGCGCTCACAAACTCACTAGTTTAAGAGCAATTTATGCAGTGTTTTTTTTTTTATAAAACATGTAATGTTCAATAAGGTAAATGCAATTGAAAGTAATGGATATTATTTTATATTTTTGAGACTGTACTCAGATTTTGGGAAAAAATGGCTAAATTTACGTTTTTTACGTTACGAAATCGCTAGGTTGTTGAATGAAGACATAAGTTTAGATTTTTTTAAGTATTTTTACGAGAATATGAATGACATGAAGCATCTTTTGGCAGCTATTACAATACCGAGATTTGATTTTTGCAATGTCACTCCACCCTAATGTACAGGCGCAAAAAAATAATTCATCTTAATATTTTAAAGCGTAACTTTTGTGTTTGTAGTGTTTTTCATAAAATAATTAAATTAGCGCCATCTTTGAAGGAGCAGATTATCAATTCTTTTAAGTATACCCTTAAAAAAAGGTACCGCTTTCTTTTTTATTTTTAGTACTACAGGATGGGGCAAAAGTAATCACCCGATGTTCTTTTGCTGTAATTTTTTAATAATTTATTTAATTATAATGGAAACAATTATTCCACATTATTGTGCAGTAAACCGATTCATGTCTTGTCGATTTGTATTCTGCATTTGTTTACTTCACAAATGTCAACCAAATTGACATTTGCAAAATTTATAACGTTTTCCAATAGGGTGATTACTGTTGCCCCACCTGTATATTGCAAAGAGTTAATTTTTATCTTTTAAATTTGCGATTATGCATAGTATTTTTTAAATGCATTTTTTCAACAGATTATTCTTGAAAGAGTTCTGCATAGAGTTCCTGAATGCCTCCTACAATACAATGATGTACTATGTGAAGGATGTACTGGTGAGGTCCAAGGCTCAGAAGAATGATGAAACTTACTACATGTGGGCTATGAAATTCTTTATGGAATTCAATAGGAATTACAATTTTCAAGTGAAACTTGTAAGGTGAGTAAAAACAAATAAAGCTATAGGAAAATATTTCATATTTTACCTACATGTTTCGTAAAACATACATACCTGGTTTCAGCAATACTTACACAACATTGATAAATCAAATTTAATTTTTAAATTGCAATTTTTTAAACTCAAACCTAATACTAAAAAAATGTTTGTTTTCAATTAAACTTTAATTGTGCAAATTATGGGATTATGAGGCACACTGTACGTATTGTGATACTTTGTATTATAAAATACCCGAAGCAATTTATAAAATATTATCTTCAATAATTGTAGTCTATAATGACATTTAAAATCTTAATTACAAAGTCTTTGAATAGTTTTAAAATATGGTGTTAATTACTGTTATTTCTTATAATTGGTCCCATTACACTGCTAGTAAAAAGTTACTCGAACTAAAGCTCTTAAAGAGCTATTCCACTTATTTTAATCAAAAGAGACATTCATTATTGCACGCTTTCTAAGTTTCTCTCTTTTTCATCAACTGAAATTTTTATTTTACTCAGCCCAACTTCGTTACAGAGTGCATAAAAAAACATTACTACCCATTACTAACGAGAAATTATTGTCTTCAGGGCTGTACCACCTTTTAAAAATAGACACGAAATTAAAAAGGTTTTCTTTTGTTCATTGTGTGACTTTCATAATGGAAGTTAATTAAGTCAGAGATTTCTCTTTCAATCCCCAGACGAAGCATTTTTTTTTGTACTTAATTTCGGAGAGCTTGCAATATTTAGATTTTTTTTCTATGCAAGAAGTCAGTATTTTATTTCTAAATTTAAGGCGAAGCTTAATGCCATATCACTATTTTGATTAATCTTTATAACAAATTGGTGTACATTATGAATACCAAAAAATATACTTTAGATCAATTGAAAGTTTTCCTATCGTTTCGCTTGAGCAGAATACAAATAAAATAAATTACTCAATAAAAAATATAAATGTAAACTACAAAAAAATATATTTTTTCAATAGAAATATATGAGTGCATAAAAAGGAAACAACTTAAAAAAATACAGTGTTATAGCTAAGATTATTTGTGACAGTTTTACTTGATTAAATTTTTTGCTTTCTTATAAAATTATTTACAAAATAAATAAAAACTAGTTTTGTGCTTAACATCGAACGTTTCTAGACTCTGTTTGTCAAGCGATTGTAATGCCTATTATCTACAATATAAGGAATACATACCAAGAATATACACATTTTTGGCTTGTAGCTTCCTCTTAATAGGTCTGGGGCAGCCAACTGTATGTATTCTGTTGAAAATTGCTTTTAGAATTCTGTACATAAATTGATCTGTTTGCATTATAGATGATGGAAACAAGTGAGAATGCCATCATCCTTTATTAGATGACACAAATATCATTCACCCATACAACTGCTAATTGCAATAATATACACACCAAACACATAAACACTGTTTTGGTGGTCTGTGCAGTTTGCCATATCTTCCTTTGTTTCTATTATTTATGGTTTGCATACCTAGCCTCATCTGATTTCCGGAGATACTGAATAAATATTTATTTTAGTGAAACGATGTCCGTGTCAACGTTCCACTATGTCCAGCAACAAATGGAGAAGAACTACGACATGTTCAAGATGGAAAAGGGGAAGGTTCCTGAATGGGTCAGAAGACTCCACTTGTCCCTGAAGGCTTACCACGAACTGCTGCAGACCATGACTGCGATGGACCAAAGCCCTGACAAAAGTGTCCAAGAGTCATCTGTTGTCCTTAAAAGCAACATCTTCTATGTAGTGGAGTACAGGGAATTTATTCTGCAGATGTTAATATCGTTTGAAGACACGAAAATGCCCAGGTTAGAAAGATAAAGTATACAATCTTTTTTCTGCATTCAATATTTTATATTATCACAAAATGAAATAGGTATCCTCATTTCATTATCAGATTGTTGCATATTTATATTAAAGTATTATAATAATAATATTTCCATCAACATTTATTTTTTTATTATCCCCAAATAACATTAATCTAACCTCAAAACATCTTTCTGTGACCATGACCAATTGTTTCGCTACACATTTTTCTTCAAAAATGTTTCACTTTCCTTAGATAAATGCTTTGCTTTTGTTTATCGAATTTTCTTGTGTGGATACCAATTTCATTACACTTTAATAATTACACTTTACTTAATCGAATCTGAATTTACCTTACCGAACCTACATAAATTGGCCTAGTACAATATTGACCTTCTTTTGCACATTTTAATTTATTTTAGATCTTACCTGAAAGACCTCATTGAAACAATTCACACATTCTTTAGAACGTTGGAACACTTCTGCAATAAACACGGTCTTGTTGTTCAGAAGAAAGTGCGTTCCAAAGCCATCAAAAAAGGAAGTAAGTACTATTATTTAATTGCACAAATTGCCTTATTCAAATAATGGCAAAAAAATAGATAAATAATTTTATTATTGTTTTGTTATAGAAAAAAAGCCAGCATCAAAGAAACCAGCCAAACCAAAACCTATGTCTGAAGAAGCTAAGAATTCAGAATGGGAGAAGTTGCAATCCATGGTGGCAGAATTGCTTGCTGGAGATTCCGAAATTTCTACAGATTTTTTACCTTTCGATGCCACTTTGGAAAAGGGCATTGATGAACAAAAGTAAGCTTTGATTGAAATAAAATATAAAATTTTAGAAAAATAATATTATCTTTATAAATTCCACCCATAGACATCCAAACGATTGGACTTAAAAAAAACCAAAATAATGCAACAAAAGAGATAAGTCCCAATAAACAACTTTTGAGTAGTATATATACTATTGAATAGTATATACTTTTGAGAGTAAAAGGGCGCTTTTAATGTTGAAAAAAAACGAACTTACTTTACTGTGTTTAAGGGAGATACGTACATGTAACATTGTATATGTAAAAACCACATTATGCACTTAATACAAATACATGGTGACATATACAAACATGCATATTATAAAATAATATTATCACAGAGATAACAAAAATTAACACATTTCAAATATCAACAATGTGTAGGTCGATAGTGATAGTATCTAACAATAAAAACTATATTTACATGCATTAAAGGAAAAGCTTAAAAATATGTAACATAATATAGAAACTTAAAAAATATATACGCAGTTGGAAATTGTTTGTACATATGTATTAGAGATAATAGTCTAATACAAACTATTTACCAATTCTTTAACATAATATTTGATTTGACATTTGTACATTTTATAATTTCGTCCTTCATTTAACATAAAATAAGTATTCTAAGTGTGGTTCATCACAGTCTCATATCTTTCAGCCTCACAATGAACCCCAAGTGAGTTGCTAAAGCCCCCCTGGCATTCTGCCTCCTAGTTCTTGTGCTATGTTCACATTAAAAAAGTAAAGTAATCTTTATATAAAATTTTAGCTAAATTATGTCATGTTCTGTTAGAATTAAATTAGTATGTGTTTTTCTTAGGGGCGATTGCACTAAGAAGATTCAAAAACTTCTCCTGGAAAATCGCCTGGTCGATGCTGTGGGACTTCTTCGAGCTGGAAGGTAGGATTTTTTAAATCCTTTATAATTGATGTATTCTTATGTTTTGTATATTTAATATTTTTTTATTTTTTACTTACTATTTCAAAATAAACAATTATCTATTCATTATGTTTAATTGGAATAATGTCTTGTTCATCCAATGTATTAAAAGATTGTTTCTCCTAATCTGCTTCAATTAGATTATCTGGTAAAATTTTTATGTTGCTCACATTTACCATTTTCCAAATTTTTAATAAATGAAATTGATCCACTCAATAAATACTTCAAGAATATTCATATTAATAAATTCGAAAGTATTTTTCTTCATAGTTAAGTTTCTGCAAAATCGGTTCCTAAACAGCTCTAACTGGAAACAAACTTTTACATTATTAATAATATGGAAAAATTGTTCCAAAGAATTTTCGAACTCTAAAACTTAAAATAATCTCAAGTAACTTTTCGGAGAAATTTAGATCTAAAGGCTAGTTTACATGCTAGGACTTATCATATGTTTTATCAGTCGTGCAAAACTGAAGATAAAATGTACATTTTGTGAAGTATTCCTTGAATTTCATTCCGATTTGATGAGACGTTGGAATTTTGGTGTCTAAGCGCTCCCTGATAGTTTTTTCGAATCTGATAAAATGTACCACTTGTCCTAGCGTGTACACCAGCCTCAAAGAAAGGTACTAGGTTCTTCAAAGAAATATTTTTGTTAGGATTTTTCAAATTTCAATAATATTAAGCTATTAACTGAATTTCTTACATAAAATTTTACGAATCGTAAATGTAATAAGAACTAAATTAAAATAGAAAATGTCCCAAAAGTTTTATACACTGAAGAGCTAAGCCGATAGAAGTTAGTTGTGGGCGTGTCTGGATGACTGGAGTAAGATCAATTTTTGCTTACTTCTGCTGAAATTGTTTAAAATTTGAAACATTCAATGTTTTCAAATATCTTTCTTGAAAAAATAATCGATATAATTGGCCTGTCTGGGAGTCTGAAGATCTTATTTAAATTGACTACATCCCTTTTTTAAATATGTAAAATTCACACTACTGGAGAATTTCCATTCAGTGGTTTTATAAGATTTTTAGCTTCTACTTTTTCCTTCTTAGAAGGTCGTCATTTTATGCGAACACAAAAATAAGTTACCTTATATGGTTGCTGTTATTGGATATCGTCACCTTAAAGCAATAGTGGGATATCTTAAAAAATGCTGTTCTGAGATAATAGGACTTTTAGGTTTGCGTGAGCTCTAGCAGCATCAAATTAACTAATCTTGCACATTAATGATATGGTATAAGAGAGGTAAATTATTTAACTTTAATACAAAATTGTAATAATAGAAAAATAATTAATTTTTTCATACTAATTTTGACAAAGTATACGTAAATCTGGAAATATCTCACTGTTGCGCGGAGTGTTTGGTAATCATCTCAAATTATCTCAGTGTAGCATAGTAATAATATTACGAGTTTAGATGGATAAATGAATTAATAATTCACATAGCACTCTTTTTAGGGTGAATTGCCTAATACAAAAAAAAAAAATTAATAATTGGTTTTTTTTGGGAGATTTTTTCAATGTGGAAGACTGTTTCAGGCTAATAATTATTGCTTAAAATAATTAATAATTGTTATTTCTGCATGTTTTTCCATGCTGTTTATAATCATTAATACATTTTCAACTGTACACACCAACTCACTCCTATAGTTTGTCAATTAGGCAATTTTATGGGAGTAAGGTGGAATAAAAATGAAAAAAATATATATTTGTGCTTATAAATTTATTTATGAGAAGCGTGATATAATGTATGTAACAAAAATAACAGAAAACCTTAAGAATAAAAGTATGTAACAAAATTAACAGAAAACCAAGAATAAAAAGTAGGTAAGTATCAAAAATAACAGAAAACCTTTAGAATAGATGGTATTCAATTTTTTTTTACAGAAAACTTTAAGAACAAAAAAATAAAACAAATATGTTTTGATTCCGTGGAAACCTACAGTGAACATCGTTATTTTCTTCTTGTACATCGCGGTCTGTATTGGCAGTTTAATTAATTTAAAAAAATTATGAGTTTTTTTGGTATAACATCACTTTGGCAAAGAAATAAGAAATCACGATTTTTATTCGGTGGAATTGTAGATGGAACTGCATAAGCTGGTCCTAGAATTAAATGATTATCTTTCCGAACATTCTTTAGTCACTCTTTCACATTAATACTCTGATTGAATATCCTGGGTGTAGGTGCTTTTGTATTTGATAACTGACTGTTCATCTTTAGTGATCTGTAAAATCTTAACTTTATTCCAAATACATTTATTTTTGTCCACGATTATTGAGATTTTTTTTCCAGTCTTCTCACATACCTTCTTCAAGTCAATGAAGTCCGTTGTTTCCATTTCTGTTAACTTATAACGAGGTTCATTCTTCTTGGAACACTTTATGATCATCGTTTACTCCGTTGGAATAAATATTAGGCCTTGTTTTAAAACCCTGACCTTTTCTCTGTCGATGCAATAATGAATGGAGTCTCCTTCGTTCTCTGAGTGCCCAACTATTAGATATTTATATTTGAGGTAATATTTAAATATCAAGTGTTCATAGTGCATGCATGTACATTGTACATGGAAAATAAAAATTTGTTTTTATTATGTGCCACACAGTTATCAGAATAAAAGATCACTTCCCATTTCCCTCGGCATAAGTCTTTTAAAAATGTGTACACGCAGGTAGACATTTCAACTGCGCCTCTTTTAGCTACACCCTCATGCCGCATGTAACAATGGCCCTGTTGTGTTTTGGTATTGTAAATACAGAAGTTATAACGTTCAACTTGCTCTTATAAAAAATAGATATATTGCCATTCGGCAACGGCACAACAGCTTGAAAGCCATGAATGGCAACTACAGTATCATCAGTGGTCTTGGTAATGTTTTTATATTTTTCTTGTCGAGATAGCTTTACATTCTGAATGTGTCCAGAATATTATTATTTTTTATAATTTCTCATTTGCAGTACTAAAGTTGTAATATACACAAAATGCGCAAAGGTTCTTTTTTGGTTTAAAAAAAAATATTGAATTTGGTATTGAATATTTTCCTGTACGTAGAGTGTGTAACATAGAGATTACCTATCGAGACACACTTCTATTTGTACAAATTGTACATCTTTTGGATATTTGGAGATCCGAGCTGATCCTGCACGACAAAAGTGCGATTCTACTCTACTAAAGCTGTGATGTGATTCATAACATCATCAACTAAATCATCCTTTTGCAGGAAGCTGTCTGTTTTCTTTTTTAATGCAGTGCTTATGGTATTATTGCTTATATCTAAGGTTGCTATAAAAAATCTTACACGTATGTTATGTCCATCTCTCTCAAAATAATAACCACTATTAGCTTGGATTCATGGAATCATAAATATTAAAATATTTTAATCGATCAACTTCCAAAACAGATTCAGAACATTTGTATTTACAATTGGTACACAGTACAGGCTTAATTTGTTTTGCTCTGCGTACCTTTGCTGACTTTGCTACATACTCCTGACCAGTATTCACCTTCAGTTTCTTTATGTTTCTCTTCCAAGATCACCCAACTTGTTGAAAACTATAGAGCTACAGTGAGACAATGAATTTATTTCAGTATTTTAAACGACCTTTTGAAAGCAACAGTGGGACAACATCAATATCTCAGTGTTGCTCTGAGTGACCGAACATTTCAATACTGAGATTTTACTTGTAACACTGCCATTTTTTTTTTTACAAAATATCCCAGTAATGCATCATGTAGAGCTCACAATTTTACATCGAACTGCATACTTATCTCAAAAGTGTATTTTTCGAAGATATCCCACTATTGCTTTAAGGTGACGATATGTTAAATATTATCTATATTTTCCAACCACCCTGCCCCCCCTCCTATCACACGCCCTCACAGTGTCTGGTTTTGCATCATTAAATTGATGAACCATTATTTTACAAATTATAAATCTGTTTGTCCGAAGTAATGAAAACTCCTAACGATGAGCACTGACATCATGAAATTTGCACCGATTTTTTGTCAATTTTTAAGCCAACTTAACCACTTTCATTTTTTTATAAATTTAATTTAGATTAAATTTGATAATATTATTATTAAGTTCTGCAAGTGTTTTAGTTTTTTATTATTGTGACAGCTGTTTCGGCTTACAAGGCCATTTTCAAACTGTGGTTAGTCCACATTGAGACGACGTTTTTATACTATTTCAAATGTAAATTTTGAAGGTGCATACATTGATTTATTACTGGTTACACCGATGACATGATCTATTGTTGGTTAAACCAATCTATGTTTTCCCCTCAGTAAATGGTAATGGGTTCTTAATTATTTACTAATGACTTTATTGCTATGAATTATTTGGGTGCATTATACTGCTTGGGTTTTGTGAAAATACTGAGAAGTGGTGAGTAAATTATTTTCCGTACTTTATTAATTAGTGTTAAATTTGGGTCATTCGTTCGTTTATTGATTTCTAATTGTTCAAGTAAATTTAATCTAATGCCCTTTTTTTCTATATGCAATGGTTTAGGACCCTTGTTGTTAAGTGGGGTATGATTATTCACCAAGAGATGTTCTGCGAATTTTGAGGATGTGTTTTTATTATTATAACATCGTATATGTTCTTGGAATCTAGTTGAGAATGCCCTCCCCGTTTGTCCGATGTAAGTGGCGTTACAATCGGCGTGGTCACATTTTAATTCATATATGCCACTGTTATTGTTATTATGAATTAAAATGTGACCACGCCGATTGTAACGCCACTTACATCGGACAAACGGGGAGGGCATTCTCAACTAGATTCAAAGAACATATACGATGTTATAATAATAAAAACACATCCTCAAAATTCGCAGAACATCTCTTGGTGAATAAACATACCCCACTTAACAACAAGGGTCCTAAACCATTGCATATAGAAAAAAAGGGCATTAGATTAAATTTACTTGAACAATTAGAAATCAATAAACGAACGAATGACCCAAATTTAACACTAATTAATAAAGTACGGAAAATAATTTACTCACCACTTCTCAGTATTTTCACAAAACCCAAGCAGTATAATGCACCCAAATAATTCATAGCAATAAAGTCATTAGTAAATAATTAAGAACCCATTACCATTTACTGAGGGGAAAACATAGATTGATTTAACCAACAATAGATCATGTCATCGGTGTAACCAGTAATAAATCAATGTATGCACCTTCAAAATTTACATTTGAAATAGTATAAAAACGTCGTCTCAATGTGGACTAACCACAGTTTGAAAATGGCCTTGTAAGCCGAAACAGCTGTCACAATAATAAAAAACTAAAACACTTGCAGAACTTAATAATAATATTATCAAATTTAATCTAAATTAAATTTATAAAAAAATTAAATGGAGTTCTACGAATTAAACACAAAAACAATAAATAACCACTTTCATCTCGAAACGATATTTTAAAGCTATGAGGCTTTGAGGTATCCATTTACTTCTCCAAAATACGATAAAAAAACTATTTATATGATACCTTTTTTTTCAATAATTTATTGTACTTTTTTTAATTTTTTTTATTTTTATTATCAATATAAAGTTTTTTTTTACAGTGTTGATATTTAGGCCGATATATAACGGTTTTGAAACGAAACTAGTTCCCATTAAAAAATAACTGAATTTTTTATAAAACATAAAAAAAAATTAAACGGACTTACTTACATAAAATAAAGACGAAAACAACTCATAGTCATTAGAGGTTTTGCCTTCAAAAGGGTGGTGTAATTTTATATTGAAATTTTTCGAAAGTTGAAAGTTTTCGACCTTGTGTGACCTCCACTAAGGTCGCCATTTTGTATGAAAGGTGCCATTGGTTTTTTAAAAATAATTCCTCAACGGTTGTTTTCAAGACATACAAACTAAAAGAAGATAAATTTTCTCATTTTTAACATTACGTATATATTTTTCTAAGTGTATATAACAAGTTACAGATGGAAACTTGAATTGAATGATGAAGTTTTTAAAAAAATCTTGAAAATCCATATTTTCGTAATTTTATTTTGTTATTTCTGGCTATCTGTTACATAATTATGATGATTTTGTTAACTCATTTCCACACCAACTTGAGGTAGAGTAAAAATGGTGCTTTTGAAGTGGTATTCATAGTAGGTCTAATCCACATTTGGTCCAGTTTCGCAAACAGAGATCGAAATGGCGCTTGAGCCGCGCGGAGGGTATTGGGCCATGTCCCGTAATATATGTACAAATTAATTAAATAATTTCAACAATATTATGTATAATATTGTATAAAAGAGTAAAAAAAAATACAAGGTGATTGAAATATACCATTTAAATGAAATACTTTATGGTAAAATTTTCATCAATCCACTAATGCTGTTTCAGAGAATGAGGAAATCGCTTTACTCAGAGGAATGCGCTTATGCACAAAATCATCGTCGTATGTGGTTTTCGAATAATTTTCAGAAGGCGTGGATCTCGGAGATAACAATATTAATGTTGTCAACGGAGGACGTCTTTTACACAAAGTTGTATGGCATCGAAACTACATCGGCATTGTACTGTTGGTTAATTTGCTAAAAGCATGTTCAAAACGTGAAAAATTACCACAAATCACATATATTCGTTCTATTCGGTGAAATATTGCCGGTTCCAGCTTCCCAAGAAAGATTAAGTGACGAAAAAATAAAGTCCGTATGATTGCAGTGCTGACAAAAAAACTCGGAACATGTTGCCTTGTTGCAGGCCGAAGAAGATGCTGATGGGTTAACTGTAAATATAGCGTTCCTTTTGCTCAACATTTGACGTAGTTTAGACTATTATAACACAGTTAAAACAAGAACCATTTTTACTGCACCTAATGTTGGTGTGGAAATGAGTTCACAAAATTATCTTGAAGTTTTTTCAACAAGTAGGGGAATATTTTGAGAAATTTATTTAAATTGACAGTATTACAGTATTTTGCACGTTAACAGTATTTTGTCGGCTGAAACAAAAAAATATTTTGAATATTTTATATTTATATTTTGTGCCTACATACTGTGTGGATCAAATTCAACAATATTTTTTTTATATATGTGTTTTAAACAGTCATTTCCTGCACTATTTACGAGTATAATTCAACACTAAAAATCTTATATTCCTCACTTGTTCGAAGTCAAATCGAATATAATTCTCCTATTTGGTGTCCTTACTTTAAAATCCACTCCGACTCTATTGAAAAAATTCAGCATAAATTCCTAAGATACATTAACTATAAACTCGGTCTACCTATAGAATCAATAAATTACAATCACTTGATGAAAGAATTAAACTTACTTAAACTCTCAGATAGAAGACTTATTTCCGATTTGACTTTTATTTTTAAACTTGTCAATGGTATTATAGACAGCCCTGATATATTAAGCCTAATTACCTTCCATATACCCACTAGAACCACTCGATCCAAAATTCTTTTTAATTTCAATAACAATATCAGGACTGAGTCATTTAGAAACTCGCTTATACCTAGATTGCATGCAGTTGGCAATGCTTTCTCAGAAGTAGTAGATGTGTTCAACTGCACGGAATATAGTTATAAGAAGGCTATAATAACATACCTCTGTCGTAATTATCAATGTTATTAGGCATAATACCATTCTATTCATAAGTTATCACAGAACCTAAACTATGCACTTACATCAGATATCAGACAGATGAGTGTTATCTAATAATTTTATATACTTAATCAAAACTATAATTTTTCCCAAAATTGTTATGAGATGTCTTACTGACAGCCCTGATTCAATAGAGCTAACTCTTAGTTCTCAGCAAATTCAACCAAATTCAATATTGAAGGTAACAATAACCTCAATACTAAAGTACTGTACGGATTGAAAATAAAAATGCTATTGTACCTATGTATACCAGATGTTATTCTTGTTTAATTTTCAACATAATTTCTCAGTAATTATTCTGTTTAACATAATACTGTTTCGCTCCTGTGAACCACTGTAAACATAAATCATGTATATTGTAAAAGCCTTTTACGGCGTCTAAATAAATAAATAAATAATTTCTTAAATATTGTTATATTTATATGTATGTAAAAGCCTTAATATGCGTAAAATAAATAAATAATTATGTAATGAATAGCCAGAAATAACAAAATAAAATTACAAAAATGGGGTTTTTCACATCTTTCCATCTATAACTCGTTATACATTACACTTCAAAAAATATACAACGTCTAAAATATGAGAATTTTTATCCTCTTTTAGTTTTTTTGACAACTTTGTCGTAAAATCAACCGTTGAAGAATTATTTCGTATAAACCAATTTTTGGCACCATTCACATAAAATGGCGACCTTAGCGGAGTTCACCCAAGGTAGAAAACTTAAAAAAACTAAAAACGAAAAATTACAATATAAAATCAATATATCTTTTAGAGCACTTTTTGTATAGCAAAGGCATTTGTTTATCTCTACTGACTGGACTATTACCTGGTAGGTCACTAGTGTTTATTATTAGATCAAGGACTGAATTTCCTTTGCGCATCCTCCCTTGTCCAACCAAGTCAATCGCAAATAATGTAATTGCGTTGCTCGTTAATCCCGCCGCTGGATTAAAAGGAAAAACGGGATTCCGCCGCTCGAGTCGCGAAAAATTCTTTATTAGTAAATTCCGTCTTTATTAAAGGAAAATTGTTATCGCACGGCCCCAGACCTTTGGCATAATACCGACGGGGTTGATAAATCCATCCAGCCAAATTAATCCTCTCATAGACTGCCTTAACCTTTCCTTGCCGGTGCTGTAAACCGAGTTGACATCGCTTCTAATTATTTAAATATCCTTCCGTAAAACATTTATGCATTGATAAAATGAATACAATTCATAGATTTATCGAACGCAACAGAAAAAAAATATTTTGTCGAAAAATCGAGAGTAAAATTTAATCAATTTAATATATATGCGCGCGCGTTGCTTACTTTCTGAATGATGCGGTAGTAAAGGTGCGTGATTTCGCTCACCGTTCTAAGGTGCACGGTTGTCACTAGTAACCGGCGGTCTGCTGGCAGTAATTAACGTATCAATCGATTTATGCGTGACCGATGTTGTTTTCTCATGTTATTATAACTGTTATTGTAATGATTTATAAGTATAAGTAGATGTAAAATATTAAATTTTAACCTACTTAAAAATCACTAAACTCCAAGGGCCACTAATAAGCGTGTTTTAAATTTTACACAACTGATAAACAACCATTAATGTAAGGTTGATGGTTTATCAGTTGTGCAAAATTTAATACATGTTTATTAGTAAGGGGGGGTAAATACACACTGTTACAGCACAGGAAGGTTAAGTGTAATAGGTCGTAGGTACTACTCCTACGCCGTCTATCCTCACCCCTTTGTCTTTTGCTTAGATTATAATCTCGGAATAATTGTTTTCCTTTGTTTTCGTTTGTAGAGTTTGTACAAGTAATTATTTACAAATCATCATGTTTTTGGGAAGCTGCGCGAAATTACACGAAAACTAAAAAGCGATATTTTGCGGGTAAAAAAATACTTTTTTCGGTTTATATGTCATTTATTGGAGAGATAAATATGAGTGAAATCATAGATATCATGGTGAAATAACTGAAATTAGTCAAACATTTAAAAAAAATGTCTACGTTCTTTCTTGAACAGATAATCGAATTCATTGGTCTGTCTAAGATCTCGGAGGCAAAAGGCGTTATCGTGACATCAGTTATCTTTCAAATCGGTATAGATAATACCTAGCGTTGCGTCGTCGGTAATGAAACCCGATGCGGAAGACGAGAGCGGCACGGACGAACCCTACCGAACTACTAATAAATCACGCCCTTTCAGTGCATCTATTTTTGCTTGCGGTCTAGCTTAAAAAAAGATAACCCTTAAAATATTTGTAACGCTTATACATATATAATGGTTATCCGATGTAATATTTACCTAAATCCAAACGGACAGTTGATAAATCTGCCTTTATTTCCGCCCCTGAATATTTCACCTGACAATATCCGGGAAACTCCAAAAGGAATGAAGTTTATTGTAAATTAACAACGTTTTTCCATTAGGGTAAACGAGTGGAATAATGATTGACAGGTTTTTGTATTAGATACGACAACAAATCCAAACAACAGCCAAGTTTTATTCCGGATTTACAAGTTTCAAAACACCATGTATTCTTAAGCTATCTTTACTTTTTCTTTGCCTCCCTTCAGTATTGGTCATCCTTCAGTTAATGAGAGTGCTTTTCCCGAAGATTGAAGGCAATAGATGAAATCTTTAAAGATTTTTGAAGGGATGTTTTACCAAATCGGTCGAATATTGAAAATTTCAGATTTATTTTAATGGATATTAAATTTCCGCGCTAAAAACCGGCGAGCTTTAGATTTCCGATGGACAAAAAATACTTGAAGATTTCTCAATTTATTTTTACTTCTTTATTAATTTTCCTTCAATTATTTCTGTTGGTAGCACAAATTTTACTCCTAAAAAATCGTCCTTTCATTATAAGGGTCCCTTAAATTTGCTGTAAAAACCTCAACGTTTATTATTTATGGAGATTATCTATACCCTCTTACAAGGATATGGCCGTGTTATATATTGTGCACTCGATTTATCCGTAATGATGTTATACATATTTCATTGATTTCTCAACACTTGTGGTTTCAACTTTTAATACGTTTTTGTTTTGACTGAAAGCATTAACTCTAACCTTATTTTAACGTAAAGTTGACGTTTTGTACCAGAACATGGGCGTTATATTATGATATTATAGTAATAAAATAATATTTAAATTTGCCTATGCGGGGTTGGGATTCAACCCGTACAAAAAATAATGGTTGCATGCTTCATAACAAGTTCATATTAATATAATTAACATTTTCTTCCGAATACAAACTAACCCACTTTCTTAACTCATAAAAGTTATATTCCACAACATGTCGCGCAACAACATTATAAGTATATACATATATATATTTTGTTAATTAAAAAAGGTGTAGGTACTCAACAACACATCGCACATCAAAATTAAATGTATAGCTCGGGATGAAGTAGGTGCCTACATTTCAGTGCTGGCTGGTCGTAAATTGTTCACGTTGAACAGCCATCTGCTCTAATGATGTCCGTCCGGCTGCTGTGATTTGCTCTCAATTAAAAACATTGTTTGAAATTTTTAGCAGTTATTTTTTTTAACGTTTTTAAAGCATAATAAACTCTAGTGAAGGAGTTTTTTCACTGATATTTTTTTATAACTAGCTCGAGTTCCCGGTATTGCACGGGCTTTTTGCAGAGTTTTTAAGAAATCAGACAGTAATTTTCCTCTTATTTTGAATTTCAACGCTAATTAACCTTGTAAGTTTTCCCAAGGGACATCAGCATTGGTAAGTTTGTTCTGCGCCTGGGAAGTATCTGCGTGAAATTATCCGGGTTATAGAATCTTATTTTAACCAGAAGTCTGGTATATTGATTAAAAAAACCATTCAGAAGCTTATAAACCATCAACAGTAATGCAACATCCCTCCTGGAACTGATGCTGCAGATACCCAGCATTCCCCAGATAAATGCTGCTGGAAACAGCCGTGGGCAAAACCTAAATCTCTCGTGTAAAGGTATCGTAAAAAATCTTTTGTATTTTCTCGACCATTATTACATAGACGATGTCCTCTGTCCCCTATAATTAATATCCACTCTCGAGAATGCTACGCCCTAAGCTAAAGTAAAGCAGCATTATAACTGCAAGGTCGGTCAACTTCTTTGAATTGTGTACGACAAAACCCAACATCTTTGTGGCTGATTTACAGATCTTTTTAATATGATTATGAAATGTTAAACGAGCCTCATACACAATTCCTTGCAAGTCGCCGTGTGATTCAAAGATGTATCTTTCATTTTGTAATTAAAATATACGGTCTTGTGTTGACCTCGTAAAGCTGAACATTTTTGGAAGTTAAAACCGAGTTTATTATAAATACTTCCGTCATTAAATGCATTAACACCTTTCTGGGGCTTTTTACAGTCTTCTAATGACCTCATTCTCAAGAAAAAATTAAATTTATCACTGAAACGTAAAAAACGACGAATTTGATTTTTTCCGAATGTTGTTTAAAAAAATTAAAAATACTAACGGTCCTAAATTAGATTTCTGTGGCACGCCAGAGTTTGTACAGAATGCGCTAGAATTAAATTCACCATCGGACACGAATTGTTCACTTTCTTTCAAATGGTTACTAAAGTGTTGCAATACATTTTCATACGAATAAATGTTCTACGCGAAAACAAAATTTCATTAAAGCGAAAATGGTTGATTCGCAGAACATACGACTTTCGATATAAACAAATCTGTATCAGCCAAAGCGATATTTCTTTTCGACTGGCATTGCTATCGCAGATCTCATAAAGTTATACTGCTGCCTTCCGCGTCTCTCATCTCGGACCGTAATACGAGAACTCGTATTTGTTTACGGAGCGTCTCTCCCCGGCCCCTAACTAGGGATGCTGCAAACTGCAAAACAAGGAACAAATTTGCTCATTTCAGTCATCAGCATCAACTACACGGGCACCAGGAATGCGACCATCACTTTACGTTATACTTTTTCGCGTAAGAATGTCTGGACTTCAGCACTTTAATACAGAAACAACAATCTACTATTTAATCAGTTTTAGACTTAGACTATGGTGAATTTATATTGATAAATAATTTATTCATTCTTAACCGATTAGTAGCTGAGTTGACTTAGTTCCCATCCAGGCGTCGTGTCGTAGGTTCAATGCCTCTCTTAGACAAGTCCTCAATCATTGCACAAGAAATTTAAAGTCTTTTCTCTCTTAAATCTCTGAGTCAAAGCAATAGCATTTAGCCCAAAACGTCATTTACTTTAAGAGCTATATAGCCGTGAATCTGTTGTATGAATTGTGTTCAATCTCCATCGATTCCGGGTAGTAAATAAAATACCTAGTAGTATTTTCGAAACATACGTACATCATTTCTTATAAAACCCTCCATCATATGTCCATTTTTTATCAATGTAGACTTATTCGGAATTCGCCCAATAATACGAAACATCTTTATCGAGGAAAAAACATCCCTGTTCTCAGTCTTCCTCAGCCGCACAGCCTTATACAGAGCCTCCCGCTTCTCTGGGGGTGGTAATTTATTCCAATCCACTTTCCGCCACACAAATGACTCACTCGTACCGCGACAATGGAGTGTTTTCATTTAATGACGAACTTACATTTTTTACGGTGATTGATGAACTGTCTTTATCAGAAAGTAAAATACGTTTTTATTTATTTTTATTATATGTTTCTGAAATGCAGAAAATAAGAAAAGTTAATTCAAATATTATTCTGCACATCTCCATTTCTCAATATCGTTTGTTACTTTTTGTCGCACATTTGTAGACAAAGCTTTCTTTCTCGCAGAGCATTGCTTAGAGGGGTTTGCGTAAAGCGTTACAGCTTGCGAAGATTATGCTTAGCCCTATTGGAGATATGCGTTTGATTCAAATTTTAATTAAGCGGTCGTTCAGTTTGTTTGGTACAAACGGCAGGAAAATTCGGATTTTGATTGGAATAATTTAGTGAGTATTGTGTTTCTTATTGAATGAATTTGTTGTAATTATTTTTTCAGTTCATTAAACTGAAACTGAAAACCCTAAAATATACCTCATAAAATTTTTAAAAAATCTAAAAGTAGGTCAACTGATTCAGAATATCAGAAATTTAATGATTTCGACTATTTTATTTAAATTCTCCACGTCTACGTAAAAATATACCGCAGATTGAGCGAAACTTGACAAAGTTGTTTTCAAGTCATCTGTCATATTAAGATCCCTTCCGGTGAACTGGTACAAGTACAAAGAAAATGACAGATTCCACAATAATAATTATCAGTCGAGTAGTCGTTTGAGCCGCGAAATGTTTATTTCTGAGGTTCCCAATTCACTGTTCGAGGGATCTGGGATCACCGAATCCTAAGTGGATGCTTGTTGGAAAGTTTTAAGTAAAAAGTCGGAAACAAAAAATATTACAATCAAAATTGCCTCCGAGAATAATTATTTTATCTCGTTTGCATACTGTGATTATCTGGCGGCTGCTCTTTTGAGCGTTTTTGCGTCTTCTTTTTCGGATATTTTCAGTGATATTACCCACACGTGTCGCGTCCCGTTAGCCGAGTTCTCGCTGAAATTAAGCTGGGTTTAATTGAAATGAGGATTTATAAACACTGGCGTAAAACTTACATACTTTCTCTAGCGGAACTATGAATTATACATGAAGTGACTACCATATTTAATTTATTCGTATTTATATAGCGGAGAGAAGCAGCGTTTGCTGAATTCTCTGAAACCCGCTCGCTTTAAGTAGGAGCTCTCGAACGCAAGTTTTAAAACACAAAAGTTAGCGGAGACTACGAACAATAATGCCTTGATTTATCTCATTTGTCTTTGTGTTGCGGATTGGACAGTTTAATTCATCCTCATCTGTCTAATCTTAAGCGTGCTAAGTTGTTCGTAAGACGTTAAGTAACTCATGTACCAGTACTTTAATGGTTTCGACGAGTATTAGGGAAGTCACATTAATGCTAACATGTTAAACTTGATTCGCTCGGACTCTGAATAGATGACCATTACATATTATGCAAATAATACGACTGCTACCAAGCAGCACCCTAGGATCCTAGTTTAAATAATACTTCGTATCTAAAATTTGAATCAAATTATGCAAATGTTAAGTTTCTGAGTTACTCTCGTGAAGATTTGTGAATCGTATTTCTTGTTCCACTTTCGCCGTGAAAAATGGCGTCCCTCAGGGTTCTCCAAAAGTAATAAAAACATTTTCAGCCAGTCTTTCATATCTGAGGTAGGTAACTATTTTCTCGACGCACCCACTGTTATTCTCCCAAAACGAGTTTTCAAGAAGTAACTTTGCCGCAGATTGTAATGAAGCCGTTGTTCCTAATAAAACTTCGCAGCTTGATACGGCTAAATTTCAGGTAGAGTTTTTGGAGCCGTTATTTTTTGCGAAAGCCCACAGCAGATTTTAAATAAAACAAATATCATAATTTCAACAAACTGTCTTATTTGAAACTTTGAATCGAAACGTTCCCGCATAAATTTAAAGTTGAACATGTTTGTTTCATGGTATCAAAGAAATCATGTAATACGCATATATTTATGAAGCTTAATGTCAAGCGACTTGTTTAAACTTTTCTACTAAATCAGGTTACCGCTCGGTGTCATAATTGTGTTGGGCCTTTTTGGACGAATTATTGTGCTGACTATGAATTCTTCTGGTTCGAAATCTTATTTACAGTGGCGGCCTTCTGTTCCAACATCCCGACAGTGCTAGGCTTGTTTACCTGTTTACCTGAAAGGCGAGAAACTTTTCTAAGGAAACAGCTTGACATAAATTATTTGCGTTAAGCTCCTGACTTATGATCGCGGCCCGACTCTGCTTTTTCAAATTTTTTGTTAAATTCTCGAATGTAGGCGAAGGCTTTTGTTGTGAAGAAAATTAAGGGATAACGCTTTTCTGAATTTTTAATTTGATATCTTCCTTATTCCTTGGCAAACCGGCTGACGTTTTCTACATGAATATGTACATCATAACTCTTACAAAGGCACCGCAGCTACCTACTCGTACATAATTCTTTTCCTTTGCAACAAATCTACAGCAACATTTTATTTCATATTGCAAACTTCGTGACATATTTCTTTATGAAGCAAAGACTGGATATACTTAATGTAAATGTGTATTTTCTCTGTTCTTACATTAAATACATTTCACCCTTTCATATATTAATATAAAACATGAAAACAAGATAACAAGTGGAATGTTTCATGATTTAATTTTGTTCTCAGAAACAAATCACGAGAAGAATTTTTTGTCTTAAAAACTGGCTAATAAGTAGAGAGATATCTAACTTTTAGATATATCTTCTTCGGGCCTACGTCATCATATTTGATACTTTAGGTTTTTGTTAAAAATTGACTGGGTTACGCTGTCTAATACAGACTGTGTATCATCATATGAAATTGTGTAACCGAAGGCGTATATTTGACTTGTACAAACTACTACGGACGAATGAAATTTATTATTTTTTGGGTTTCAACGTATTAAATTTTCAAAATGCAGGTGAGCGGTTATTAAATTGATTTTTAATAACTAGTATGATACATGACTATCATTCAGTGTTTACTTCATTGTTATTATATAAAATGCTGCATCTCTTAATATTTTCTTGAAGGTTTTCATGATTTTCTTTAAAGTATCACAGGCGATACCTGGGGCCTTAAGGTTAACTTTTTCATCTTTTTAGAGAACATGAGATGTTACTCTGCCTATGATTCCAAATTATTCATATTTGTAATGTAGCCATGGTTGGGGAAGTGATGATGATGCAAACATGTAAACACCTCCAGTCAGACTGAAGGTGCTGCTGATAATTTCCTGTTACAAGTCAAAACATAGTCATCATCCTAATAGTTCTCGGAGACCCAATTATCTTTAATCTGAACAAATAGATGTTGGAAGATGTTATGTGCGAAAGTTTCCTGACTCTTCACTATTTGTAGGCAGGTATTAAACGTCAATGCCACTATTAATAATAAATCTTCTAGAAAATAGTTTTTTTTTTAAAATTTTTTTTTTATAATTCTTTATTTTACACAATAAACATAACGTAACACAAGAAAATAATATTCTTGATGCTGGTTGCTATAAGGAACAGTAACAACAAAAACTGAAAAATTGATAGCCAATTCTTAGCTAAAACGAACTGATCAAGGGCCTTTGTGACCTTATGACGGAGAGGCAATGATATTAGCGATGGTAAAATTGCCAGCTTAAAATGGCTCGAGATTTATTTATTAAGGAGGCTGTTGCTAGACGGGGCCATATCCACAACGGTTCCATGATAACTCAACACAGTGGCAATTCAACACACTTTTAAAAAGTGATATAAAATCATTAGGAACGATGAAAAACAAAATTAACTTAACCTAACCCAACCTACTTAACCCAGTTAATAAAGATTTTGTTTCATCACTTTCCACGACTTAATATAACTTTTTAAAGATGTGATGAATTATCATTGTGATGATTTATCCGGTCACCATCCACAACGTGGGCCATGCGGAAATGTATGAAAACGGAAGGAAAGGTAATCACTTTTTGATAAAGAAGAGAAAATAAACGTTTTTGTATGTGACTCAGACCTCAACTATTACATATGATACCCCCTTCCTTTAACGGTAAGTTTTTCCAAAAAAAGTGATTACTCTTTTTTTCCCTAAATAAATAAAACGGAACATTTTTTTTAAAATTTCAAATACCTAAACCCGTGTCTGAGGAGGATAAATTTACTTGAATCAAATGACAACATTTTATTAGTAGAATGTGAACATCATTTTTGTGAATATTTTTATTTTTTTTTACATCGTATGCGAGTGTTTTCTATTTTTAAAGTAATTAGATGCACATGGGAGACTTGCTCGAACAAATAGATGTCTTAACATTAAGTAAACCACTTAGCAAAAAATATACTAATTTGCATTAATGACATCCAAATCGTAGGTACGTACGAGTCCAATTTCAACACAGCGAACACTCAGATTGATTAATGAAAATGGCAGCATGGCTTTTATAATTTAATCGCATCTCAACTTCTCATTAGTCTGCGTACAATCGACCGGCCGAAACGTTTTCCTAATATCAAGTTCACTTGCCATTATTGCTCCTTGTAAAGCGTTACGTCCGTCCGTTTAGCTACCAACTTCACAAATGAAATTTTCCCCAATTAAGAAAGCACAGCCGAGTGAAGGACTCTAAAAGTCGATTAATTTCGTACAGATTTCTGTGAATGTCGGTCCTTATGGCGGTTTCCTGATATTCGGAATTTCGTATCGGTTCACAATGTATCAGAGACTGACCCGGAAATTACTTGATTCTATTAATACTATCCTGAATACTTCATTTTTTTTATCTTAACTCTTTATTCCTAGCATGATACATTTGAGTATTAAAATTAAATACCTTACAATCGAAATCATCTAAAAGTTGATCACCCTTAAAGTTTTTACTGCTGCAACAAACAATATTTCTGCTTTATAGTAAAGATTTACATATCATTCACGTTTACGATTATTTTTTTTATAATTTATAATCTTCTTGACTAAGGTTATTAAGATGCCGCATAATCGTAATCGTTGCACCCCCTCTGTAAGCTAGCTAGGGCCACCTGACGATAAAACCAGCACTGTGCTTTCTGTGCAATTACACTCTGACACAAATTAAAATTGTGCCACCTATTCCATAGAGTCCTCCCCCTTCGTTTCTGCATCAGCAGCCTTCGCCCAGGGAATAAATGCAGAGTAGTCACTGGTCACTGAAGTACAGCTCGACAAACTTAACTGCGTAGCCGGTGGCGTCATAAGTGTAGATTTTATAGATACAAAAAAATGTAACGCTTGAGAAATTGTTCGGTTGTTAGTTCCAACTCTGACCGCCTGCATATATAAGCTTGTGAAGCTGTAACTTTTACAACTAGTGATGCTACTTGATGTAGGTTCATTTTTGTTGCTGCTTATGTATAATTATAGCCGTCATCTTCTGTTAACAAAGCGAAATAGAAACATAAAACACTTTTTACGGGAATTGAATAAATGGGTATTGCTTTTTACATTTTTGTACCAATTAGTATGATCATGACGTCTTATTTTGTTTCATTTAATTGATATTTCACACCTAATTCGTATAGTTTGTCTACCTACTTAAACATGTGTCATTTAGGTGTTCTTGTATATTTAGATATATCATTATGTTTAGTTACTCAATGAAACAATCAAAATGACGTATTATTTTGTTTCGGTTGTCATTATGTTTAGTTACTCAATGGAACAAACAAAATGACGTCTTATTTTGCTTAGGTTATCATAATGTTTGGTTATTTAATGAAACAAACAAAATGACGTCTTATCATTTTTCGGTTACCATTATGTTTAGTTATTCTCTTTTACGGTTATATGCTGTTTCGCGCTATTTCGTGTATCAGCTCGTGTATCATTTCTGCATCATGTTTTTAAGGCTGTATATATTTTTGTACCAATTGGTTCAGTTAAAGTATACAAACAATTCGCAACAGTGCAGCATCCTTCACACTTCCAGGTCCGGCGGCCCGCGGCGTCCCGACCCCTTCGCTAAACTTTTATGAACTAATCCAATTAGCGGCCACCATTGTGGGATTTCTCATCGCCGTTTCTGGGATTGTTAGATTCTATATAATCATTGTGTTGCAGGTTTCCCGGTGGTAATGGTTGTCTTTATTGTAGGGCCGGGCGAAATCTGAGATATTTAAATTACAAAAGTACGCAACTTACCCTTATTTAAAATGGTGTGCTTTTTATTATTATTTTTATTGTATTCAATATTTCAATTTTCGGTAAGAAAAATTTAGTTAATTAAATGATGTCAGAACTCACAGTTCTTGTGTTTTATGGAAGAGCCGCCCATTCGTGCCGAGTTTTATCGTGGTACTATTTGTAAGATGTAATACATAAAACAGCACTGGACCATAGAGCTATGATTAGAGGTGCCACTGCGTACTATAATATCTTTTCGAAACTTGTTCCACTATTAGAACGCTATAAGCGGTGCGCGTAGATCGCAATCAGTAGTTTTAGTCAGAGCGTTGGGAGAGAAGGAGAAAACTAGCGAACCTATTTTTTCGCTTCATGTCTCATCTAAATAATAATAATCATAATACATCAATGCACTGCAAATAATATTTTGTTTTTATTTTAGAGCCAGCGAATGAGTTTGTATACATATTAAGTTCGGGAGTTGATAAGCACATTGCTAGAAGGGTGAATTAAGGAAATAAATTAAAATAAAAAGCCATTCTAACAGTCCACGATGGAGCTCTGGTACCAAATCTTGATCTATAGCTGAGATGTATGGAATTGGCAGAGATGCCTGGGGCGTTCTTGGGGTTAAACCATCTCACATCTAGTTTTATATTTATAATATATTTCAGTATTTTATTTTTTTATTGTACTATAAACAGCCCCGATTTACTTAGACTAATTACCTTACATATATACCAACTTGAAATACTCGATAAAAACTTATTTTTATTTGCGACAACAACATCAGCACTGAGTCATTTAGACACTCGCTTGTACCTGCTAGGATATTGCATGCATTTGGCAATACTTTCTCAGAAATGGCAGATGTGTTCAACTGCACAGAATTCAGTTACAAGTAGGTTATAATAACAAACCTACCTTATAAATAAATATGAATGTTAGCTTTTATTTTTATTTTGCATTTGTTCTATTATTTAATTTTTAACATTTTTTCTTCTTCTTTAAAAACGTTCCACTAAATTATTATATACGTCACCTATTTGTAAAAGCCTGTATGGGCGAATAGTATAAATAAACAATACCTTACTTTACATAACTTTCATGTTTTAATGGGGTTAGAAATTGCAAGAATGCCTCATTTCGATATTTTCGGCATTATTAACTCAACAATCTACTGTTATTGTATTTTACTCGGATTGAGCCATCTGTGAATTAGAATTAGAAATAAGTAGATCTAAAAAGAACATAGTTGTATCAAATACCCTATAATATTAATAATATCTCCACTTTCTGACATTTCCCATACATTCTGATGGCAACATGCTATACTAGCGCCTCTTAACGGCGTGAGTTGTGGGCGTTGGTTTTCTTTCATACATTAATTTTAATGGATGTTATAATCAATAAATTAGTAATTTAATGAATAATTGTTTTATAATTAATGAATAATTTTTAAAATTAATAAAATAAATTATTAATTTAACATCAGCAACTTAGAGAAATCGAAAAAATATATTAGTTAACCTACGTTCGATTTTACCGCTTTTTTTGCCGACGGCTTAGAAATGTTATAAAATACTTAAATAATACTAAAAAAAAGTATTATTTATTAGTTGTAGATTTCACTTATTATGTAATCGAGAAAATTTTATTTGCTAGAATATAACGAACTGGTAATAACACCAACTAACTTGTCAACGTTTTTTGGCATCCTGAAAACGACTGTTTTTTTGTTTGTAATTATTACATCCGTAAACTGTTCGCACAGAACCTCCTTTTTGGGAATTTTTTTATATATAATTGTATCAATATTGATCGAAATACAAATAAGAAATCGTAAAACATCGCCGCCAAGTACTAAATAATTTCATTTTGCCTATTTTCTATATACTCAATATGCTACACTAGTGCCTCTAGCGGTCAGCGTTGTTGATATTGCCACTTTTTCCTTGGAGTTATTAATATTATAGAGTATTTGATTGTATTCAGAACTGTTTGTTTTTAATCTAAAATAACGTCTTGTGGTATGTAGGTTTCGATGTACCTATACACACATATTTATCACGTTCCATCGCCGAGTTACTCATTTACATTTTGTTGATTTGGGAAATTTAATTACCAAAAGAAACTCTTTGCTGATTTCCACATACCTTGAATGCGTATCGCGTTTTTGTTATTGAATTTCACGAAGATGTTTTCAGACAAAGACTGTAGCAGACATATCTTTTATTACCTTATTTCATTCGCTTCGCGCAGACATTCAGATTTCTCTGCCAAAAAAATAAAGCAATTCGTTTCAATGCGTGTTGAATATTTATTTATATTGAAAACTCTTGTTTTGTTTAAAAAAGCAAGAGGCAGAGATTTTTGTAACATAAATCATTGTCTTTGATTTTTTTTTTGTTCCTGGAGATGTTTGATCGCTAATAGAGTTACTTTTTCGTTGTTGACTTTTAGCTTTTTTATTTTGTCAACCTTTAATAGCGTTTACAACTAGAGTAACCCTACGTTAGAAAAATTGTGTCTTGATTCTGAAACGAATAATTCTGTAATAATTTAACTATAATTATTGCAGACGTAGGCAGATATTTTACGCACATTTGTCTTAGCTTACTCCTTATTGAATTCATACAATTTCTTGTATTTTTATAATTTTTATCTTTTTGGTTATGTATTATCTTCCTGGGTTGTAGGTGATTTCTTCCTTGCCATTGCGCATTGTATTTTCTCCTTAAACTCCTTTCTCGACCCATTCGCTTTGCGCGTCCGTTTGGACGCGTTTAACGAATAGTTTCATCCAAGCGTCGCTTTCCCAATCTCCTTGATTACATTTAAACCGACCTAGAATTCTTTTCGAACGTCATTCGCCATCTTTTATATTCTCTTGCTAATACTTTCGTCGACCCTCGGCAAAATGTAGCGCGGTAAATGATAATCTCGATTTTATTTATTGGTATACAAATTCTACATAGTTCACTAAAAACGTAAGGACTAATATAATTGATCCAGGACCTATAAAATAAGCCCCTGTCTTAGAATAATAATTATAACTTTATTCGTTCAGTGGAAATGAGTGGCATGTAATGCTCTATCCACCTTGTAATAAATAACGTTTTCATGCACATTTAACTAATTGGTGTAATATATGGTGTATCATAATCGTTGCCACAGAGGCCAATGTTGAGTCTTTTATTACAATGTTCAAACTCATATGAAGATCATATATCATTTCGGCCAATTTTATCTCATTATTATTTGTCAAAAATGTGCTTCTAGCTTTGTGACAGTGCTTTTTCACATCCTTGAAGGAAATTATCGTTTTTGTATTTATGGATTCATTATTATTTATTTTCATCTTACGTTTTTAATATATATCATGTGTGTAAAGTTGAATCAAAAATATATATGCCTCATAGTTATGGTCGATCAAATAATTATAAGTTTTATGAATCCTTCTATAATATTTATATATAGGTACATATTTTAATGTATATTTTATGTAGTTATAAAATTTAACATTTTATATCTAGTGTACATCTTTTATAACACTACTATAAATATATTCTATCACCTACGTACTAATATTTGGACTTCACAACACTGAGACATAACCAAGACTTTTGGCTTCCTTAACATTTAAAGGGAGTTGAATTCAATTCAATTCATCTTCTAATTATTTATATGGCACAAAATAATAACGAATTGTTTGAATTTCGAAACGCTAGTTTTGTGTAGTGGGTTGAAATAAACTAAGGAACACGTTACCTACCGTGCTTAGCAGATGAACATAACTAAACTAACTAACGAGCGTCACGCTGTTTCTCGGCAGGGTTAGGCAAAAAATATAGACCGTCAGACAACTCTGTCTCGGCACACAACCCTTGCTTCATTAAAATTCATGTATCATCTAATACATACTCTTCTGTTATTATACTCTTTTACATGGACTGACTCAAGTATTTGATTCAATTGATCCTGCCAAGTCTTCCTCGGACAACCCCAACTTCTTCCACCATTAAATCCGCGTCAGATCGGGTTTGTTTAGATTTATTTAATTGATTGGCCCAATGAATAATCCGAGTTTCCGACCTCGAGTACCGAACGCAACCTTGTAAAAAATCCAAAAAAAAAACACGCAATGTACTACCTTTCTATAGACCAAATAGTTTCCAAAGTACAGATTTTCAAAATCTATAAAATTTTTCCAACTCTGAAATTTTTTGCAATATTTTGTTGTGCTCTGGGAATTTGATAATCTTGCACAAGTATTCATTAAACCGTCAATACTTTTTTCCCTGGAAATCAAGTTTCCTCTTAACCTACATAGTTTACCTTATTTTTACGTACAATGCTTAGCTGATAATATAACACACAATGCTTTGATCAATGTTTGAAAGCAACATGACTTGTCAATTCGCAAGTAGAATCGCGGAAAACTGTTTCGGGTTGGCGGCCATTTTAGCGCTCGCCATGTTGCTGTCAAGAGGCCCTCTGACGTGTCGGTAATTACGTTTCATTTGGCGGGACTTTTTGAATGACTCGTGTGTTCCAAATTCAAATTCGAATTCGTGTTTCAGGGAGGTGTGGCCTGAAAATGACATATTTGGCAGCGAGGGGATGCCCGCGGAAGAGGAGATGGAAGTCCTGAAGATGATGTTCCTGGCAAACATTGGAGCAGAGCAAATAGGTGAGTCCTCTTATTCATTCAATTTAGTTCGGACAAATTTATGTTTATTAAATTCAGTGTATAATTCATGCATTCAATTTAGTGTACCTAAACATTTATTCATTCAATTTAGTGTATTCATTAAATTTTGTGTAATTATGTTTATTTTTATTCATTAAATTTAGTGTACACTTTTATTCATTAAATTTAGCGTATATTTTTATTCATTTAATTTAATGCATATCTATACTTTGTGTAAGTAATAGACATCCAAAGACTAGCCCACCAGGGAGTGTGGAACATGCCAAGTTGCGCGAAGATCGGAGGGGGCGTGACTATTTCTGTAATCTGTCAATAAATGATTTTTACAGTATACAGGCAACTCGCAGTATAATATCATTGTAAAATTGCTGGCTGTGTAAAAAACAAATACAAATTCCAAATCGGTTGAACAAAAAGTTATGGAAATATATCTTTTTTCCAAAACTGAATATTTTGCTACACTATTTGGTTAAATACATTTACAAATGTGTTATAATTTACACCACCCTCACCATTTTTTGCTACGAAACCCGACTTGAAGGCGATTCCGTTTTATGCACATTTTGATCCTTGCCTGACTTCAGCGAACTTTCTTTTTGTGCGCAGGGTCGGGTTATTTCCATGTGCGCTCTTCGGCGTTCAACGTACGACTGTTGTCTGATATCACACATACGAACATATTTCCTTTTGTTTTTAAAGAGTATTTTAAATTAAAATTAAATTGCTGATATCAAATAAAATTTAAACTAAAATGTATAGGAACTTAGAGTAAATATTTGGTTTTATTCTCAAATTATAATTTAACGTGGTCCTTATGTATTTAAATATTTAGTTTTATAAATATCAATCAGTGTCATTACATTTTCTTCTAACCATTAAAATTAAATTAAATAAACAATGGACGTCTTGGTCGGCTCTGGTGGCACGAGAGTACAAAAAACACAACTAACCACAATCAACGCCGTCCCAATATGGGATCATATGGGATGCAAATTCCTTTGTGTTTGTCGAAAGACCGACAGGAAAGCTATTCGCCGAAACCGGTTAAGATTCAGTTCGTCGGTGCAAAAAAAGTCGTCCCAATATGCGAACCAGCGACGGTTCGGCTTTCGGCGTTCGGCTCGTGCATGTATTTCAACCATAATGCTACGTATACATCCGCGATCCAAACTGCCGAACTGAACCTCAACTTATGGGAAAGAAACGAAGCAACCGCAAATGGCGCGAAACGCCGCTTGCAGTAGATTCGTTCCTTTCCCGTAATTGTTGGTACGGTTCGCAAATGTATATGAATTCTGCTGGTGCCAAAAATATGGTCACGTGGTATGCCTCCAGCTCGTCGAAATGATACCCGGATATCATGTAAGGGCAAGTCTATCCATTTGAATGTAATTTTTTGTTCTTTGTACCATTTTTTTAATCACGGGCACTAAGTTTTATGTGTAAGTGTGATTAGTCTGCAGAAGTTGTTTTGTGTGGTTCTTTAACCCTTTTGCTGCCCGAATGTAAACACAGATAGATACTCTCACGCCAAGGGTTTTTAGAATTTTTTATATTGCCTCATTATTTATTATCCTCAGCACTTAGAGATTGTAAATCATTACCAAAACAAAAAAAAAACTTGTTTACGTTACACTCTTGAAAAGTCTAAGCAAGATATCTTTATGAATTGATGCATTATTTGACGAATAAAAACTATCTATGAAACATCAACAAACTTCGACCCGCCGCCATTATCAAATCAGTAATCTCACCAACACATACAGACATACTATAGTAATATCAGTACTCACGTCTCTGTAGTGGGACCACTGCGACGGCTCACCATTTCACACGATTCACTTGTGATAATATTATTGTTTAAGCTTCATTATTTATTCAACTTTTATTTACAGTTTCTTATCGTATTATTTATGTTAATAGTTTTTATTCGAATGGTAGACTTTAAAACAGGGATGAATACACAATGCCACATTACACTGGGAACACATATATCGAGCCATTTTTCTGCGGCTTTGTTTAAGTTTTGTATTCGCACAAACATGGCAGGCTCTGTATGGCTTGGATTGTTTTGATGTTGCCGGTATTGGCTCAGGCATATGGTTTACAACTTCTTTTGAAAGCAGACGTAATGGTGTGTCATGATGAGACGAATGAGGAGTTGAGTCGAGTTGAGTTTTTTTGTGGTGTTTTGCGATTAATTGTCTTATCACACATAACTGATAATCGGGGAAGCTCATACCTGAATTTTTTATGCTGTTGTGTACAATAAAAGAATTTAACAGATATAAATCAATAATATGGAAAAAAAGCTTTTTATACCACTTAATGGACTTTCGCAAGCAACTTACTCCAGTTAACATCATGTCTGCCTTATCCACTAAACCCATATGCTTATTGTAATCCTGAATGCAATTGGGTTTGCATATTGTTTGTCCCGTTCTTAAATTTGTTTTTCCCGTTGGGGAAATAGTGTTGTCGTGTAAAGAGCTGAGCATGTATATTTCCCTCTTATCATGCCATTTTAGAGCCATCAATGGCCCGCAGCTCTTTGTTACCATTTCCCCCTTCTTCAGTTTGTCAAATTTTGGCATGTATTTCCTATTTTTTCGCACCGTTTTGCAAGCATTGGTTTTATTTTCATGCAAGTATTTAACACGTTCGCGGGCAGTGAGTCACCCTACTTTGGCACTATTTTTTTGTATTAGATTTTTGCGAATGCTCTAGCATTTCCGTCATGATACGTACCAACCAACACCATCAAGTGCGACGCGAATGCTATAGCAGACGTATCTCAATACATTTGACGCATGCTATAGCATACGTAACCACGCGGGGTACGCCGGGCGAGCTGTACGGGAAGGGGTAAACACTGTTTTATCTTTGTGTGCAGAAAAGGTCTCATGTGACAGTAAGCGATCTGTGGTTGTGTCAGCAGTGACAGTAAGAAATAGACTACCTATATTTTATAAGGATAAAGCAACTGCTCAAGCATATCTGACAAAAAAAACTCAATAAACTTCGAATGCTATAGCATCCGCGACATAATTAAACTATCCAATGCGAATGCTATAGCATGCTCGTCCGGGAACGTGTTAAATAGTGTAGGACAGGTATACCAGTTATCAACATAAAGTTTGTGTCCCTTATCTAGGTAATCTCTAAGTAGAGTTGTCACAACAGCTCCCGAGGCGCCTATACATTGATTATCAGTGACGTCGGTTCCATCACCACAATAAACAATGAAATCTAAAACATAACCCGTCAGTACATCACACAAAACAAACATTTTTATCCCAAACCGGTGGCGTTTGGAAGGAATAAATTGTTTAAATTTTAATCGTCCTTTAAAAACAACCATGCTCTCGTCGATGCAAAGATTTTCAAAGGGAGTAAAAGTTTCTTTAAATATCTTACGAGTCGGATTAACGAGTAATCTTATTTTGTGCAATTTGTCGCCAGGAATTTGTGTATCGTGGTCAGAAATATGTAACATGCTCAGTAATATTTGATACCTATTTCTGGGCATCGTTTTACCAAAAATGGCACTCGTAAGAAGAGGATCTGTCGACCAATGCTCTTCTATTGAATGATGTTTATTTCGTGTCATCAGCATTTATATGGCAAAAAATACATACATCTCACTTATTGAAGTATCAACCCATTTACGAAGCCTTGATTGTTCAGACACAACTTTTTTCTGTATTGTTGCTGCGTAATATTTATTAGTTTGAGATACAATATCAGTCATAATATTTGTATTTAAAAAATGCTCAAAAAAATTCACTTCCTCGGAATTTTCCGACAAAAGAGGAGAAGAGTTTACGCCAGAAGGGAAATCATCGAAGTCGTGAATAATCGGAACAAAATGATCCGATGTCCAAGTGTTCATGTCAAAACCAGTCTGACTTGATGTGCTGGGTTCGTCCAAGAGTTGATCATTAGATTCAACAATATTTTCAGCGTGTACTCCTTCATTTATACTGCTTACTTCACTGGCGGAATCACACTCACTGTCACTAAATTCACAGTCAGAGTCAAGATCGAGACAATATTCTCTTATTTGGTCATCAGACAAGTCACGTCGAGCCATGATGGAGGGTTACACAAAATAAAATATTAGGAAAAACGACAAATTAACACAATAATTAGTTTCCGAACACAGATAATTAAAATAAAATTTATATTATTATTTTTTCACTCGAAAGGCGGATATAACAACTTATTTCATTTAAAATAAGAAAACATGTTGATTAACACAAATGTTATTTGCACTAAAAATATTACTAGTTAATAAAAACAATTTGTTAAAATAATAACGTTAGAACCATGATTCGTTGCAGATTCTAAGTATTCGCGAACCGTCGAGATAAGAAGGAACCACGTGAAGCACTAACACAGCTACGCGCGCGCGGGGAATTCAAACACTGGCAGGGGAAATATTGTAGTCTCCAGTTTGACGAGGTCTTTTATTATATAAACAAAATCATTTGTCACATCTGTGTAAAGATGTCGCTAGATAAAAGTTCAAATTATTTTTTAAGCCCGAGTTTTGCGCCATCTATACAGAAAGTTCCGAGATATCGCAAGTTGAAATTAAAATCATGTATGATTGCGCGTGGCAGCGAGAGCTCGGAATCTTGAATCAAACATAGATGCGCACGGCAGCCTCCGGGTAAATATTTATACACCATTTTGCGAAAACTTGTTTTGTAATATTTTCTGTTTCGATGAGCCGTGTTATACATTCTTCTAGTTTAATTTATAGTATTACAATGTTTGAGCATAATCCCAACCTATTCGTTTTTGTAAAATTACTTTTGACTCTTCCTATAATTTGCATTTTTTTTACTTTACAATATTCCCTTTGTAAATGTACTATTAGTTGCGCAAGTACTCTCATTAAATATTTCCTCTGTTTATTTATTTATATTATACGCCCCCATACGGGCTTTTACAAACATGTGATATAATAATTTAGTGGAACAGTAATCATGAAGTAAAATTTGATATTCAAATTATATAGAACCCATGCAGAAGGATAGTATTATGCTAAAACTAATTATTATTATTGAGGATTGTTATTATAGCCTTCTTGCATATTCCGTGCAGTCGAACACATATGTTACGAGACTAGTTACATTCAAAATTTATGCGATACTTTGAACCTTGTCAAATAATTTATAAGCTTTATCAAAATTCCCTTTCCCACGAGCGGGAATATCGCGGGAACATAATATAACCAAAGCGACCTTCCACATTGCCTTAGAAATATCAATCAAAGTAACCTATAAACGTCATGTTATTCCATGACACTTTGACAAGTAACGCGGCAAGGGGAGGGGTAAGGGTAGAGGGGCACGTGGCAAGGGGCAAAGGAAAGGGCATAATCTCATGATAATAACCTCATTTGAATTGGTAACTCAGACCGCAGATGCGATTTATTTTCTTCGAATTTATATCTTCTCCTGATCGCTTTTCCGGTGAGACAATTTGGTCGGGGGGGTGGCGCCGCGTAATAAAATTACCTTCAAATTTAAATTTGAATGTGAAAATTATTTGATGTATTTTAACGTTGTCACTCCGCAGCCAACGGTGAGAATCATCCTGTACCTGGACAAGAACTGAAAACTGTAGAATACCACAGTGTTCCCATATTACAAACATGAAAAATGCTGTTTCAGGGGTAAAATTACAATTTTTTAAAATCAATAACTTTGTATTGAAGGTTATAATAACGATATTTTACGTAAGCTTTGATTGAGAATTTAAGTAAGAAAATAACGGTACCTGATTAAATTATCTACAAAAAGCTCTATTAGGTCAATTACTGTTAAATTTATTGTGAAATCAGATATGAGCGCTTCAGCGTTCACTAACATCATTTAATATTTTTCTTAGAATAAAAGTAATAAAAATACTGTTGTGATGTAAAAAAGTTGGAATAATTTAATAGATAATAATATCACAGAATTACCCTAAAATTGCAACTGTTAAACCTTTCATCCCTAGGGTTAATTCAAATTAAAACGAACTTTGTGATTTTTTTAACCGTTACTGTTCTCTGTAGCGTCAATTTTTTTCCGCTCTGTTGCAATCCTTATTCTCGCCACAAAAACGGGTAAATATTTTGACATAAATACATGTTTTGCGTTCCATCAGATTTCTGCCGTCATTGCTTACTTAATTTAAGGTGAGATGCCAATATTTTCTACTCGAATTATATAATTATTATAATTAACGCATAAATATGTATTCTATAATAATAACATCAGTTCAATTAACTGTTCACGGTTATTTTCCAGAATATCTTAAATGAATTTCAGTGTTCGTTCAAATAACACTGGTAGTGAGTGACGCGCACATTTTAGAAAAGTATGACGAATTTTTAAAGGTTATTATTTATTATCCTTGTACATTTCTTAATTTCTGAAAGAATTTTTAGTTATTTGATTCAAACCTTAGTGATTATCATTCCATTCAAATTGCGTCAATAAACAGTTATTTTTGTGTTTTGTTTATTGTACCTTCCTATTCAAAAAATACCCTCTGACGTCCAATCGTAAAATAATTAAAAAAATATATATATTATTTTCCACAAAATTTCAAATAATTTTCTGATGTATTTTTTATCGAGCATTACATATTTTATATATGTAGAAACAATAATGCTGGTGTGAAGGGGTTAAGAAGCCCACAGACTACGCAATGCAGTTGACCCAATTGTGGATATGGTGTAGGTGCGTTTTGCAACTTTTAATCATGGTGCAACCGTGTTGGGTCGTCTGTGGCCTCTTAAGAAAACATACGAAGCATTTACATTTCTCGAACTACATTCGGGGTTCCTAACTGACATGGTAATAATAACTGTGCATCTGGCGACACTGGAACACCGACAGAAACACCACCCCCGACCACCAATTGTTTTTCTTCCCGCCCTCCTTTTCATTTTTCAATAATCAGGAATTAGAACCGGCGTCACTTAAATACTTATTCTAGAATGGAAAACTCTTCCCTAAATTGGACAGAGCGGGGCGCCGTCAATTTTTCGACTTTGACGGTTGTGTGCTTTATATTTTTCATTCAAATCGAAATGTGGAGTGTTTACTTAGGCGACAACGGTTCGGTTCTTTACGTGAAAAGATTTCTGGATGTTACCAATTTTTATCACGCGGGGCGAGAACATTCGCGACAAGTTCTTTGTGTCGCGTGAAAGAGTTTATAAAAAGCATCATTCACCCGATAAGAATGAAAGCGTTCCTTACAAGTTTTTGAATGGTATCTCGAAATTTATTTTCTTCACTTAAGTATAAGATTTGTTTATACTTAAAATACGTAATAAATCTATTGTGTCGTTTTTATTCGCAGCTCATTTTTTAAATTTTCGTCGCTCGTAAAGAATCTATACTGCAGTTATAAATCAAGCAATAACGGCGATACAAAGCTTTATGAAAATCGCATTACGGCATATTGAAAGCGGCGCAGCAAGAGTAGACTACATTAAAAGCATTTGAAAATGTTTTTAACACATGGAAGAATTCTGGCCATTCATTCCGAATACAATCGGGGCCATTCCCGTTTATGAAAACGCTAATGGTATTTCTCTCTGGTTTTTAATCAGAGACCGCAGTCGGCCTCCGATTCCAATTACATTAATATTACAAAATTATCAATAAAAGTTCATCTGGCAGTGCGCGGGTTCTATTCACCCGCTGAAAAATACTGAATTGACTGAAACCCGAGCGAGTTCCGTCCGATGGTCAGCCTTGATTCGGGCTCGCTGAACTGTGACTCCGCCGCATATTACGAATTGATTTTATTTTTCAATTCTCTGACTACACTTGTTGGCTCTGATCGGGGTCGACTGCATTGGACGATGATGATAAATGGTTCGTGCTCCATTCACGCGTGTCAAATTTTTGCTACGAATTGAGGTAGGCAGTCGGAAATAATTATAGGTATTTTAACGAACATGTCAGATTGGTTTTGTAAAGAATAATTTTGTGTGAGTAATTTGGTTTTTTACGCTACTTACAATTATTACATACCGTAAGAATACATTGTTTTTTTTTTACATACACAGACTTTTTTTTGACGACCTCCGTGATAGAGGGGCAGTGCTCCCGACTAGCAATCCGAATGTCGCGGGTTCAAATACCGGCATGCGCAATTAATTTATTTAATGAATTTGTGTTATTTCGTATATAGTATATTTGCGTCACGTTCCAGAGTAAAAGATACTGCCGGGATCGCCCTGGTAAGACCACCCTTCAGAATTGAAACGTTGCTTCAAATGGCTTTAGCCGTGTTTGGTGATCAGATCTGAATAGTCAGGTACTCCCCCACCTTATTCCCCCCTCTCCTTCCCCTCACCATTACCTTTAGCCTCACAAAATACCTTAAATGGTGATGCCATAGTCTCACTGACTCCAGACGGTTGGAAGCAGTTTGGACTCTGGTGCGGTATTCACGTAATAAAAAACCTATAAAGTACCTACCCATAAAAAACAAGGTATAATTATAATGTGAGAACAAAATATCTGTTTATACATATTTATTTGATTGAAACCGTTTCTGTAAAAAAATCTTTTATTTTCTGTATATGGCTGTGTGGATTCCTTAATTTTACAGTCAATTAAAAAAATACATAAACAAAAATACGTGGGTAATAATGGGTTTACTCAAAGTACTGTTCTGGTGGTGTATATCTTTTTTTAAGGTTTACTCGTAAGTAAGTACCTGAATGATTTTTACTTATTTTAAAAACATGTAGGTATGTTAATTCATGCCAGAACAAAAATAAATTCAGATATTTATGTAGTAAACCAATATAAAAACTTTATGATTTTGAAATAACAAACGATGAAAACTAATCGCGGCGCATGCGATTTCAAAGTTTAAAACTTACTTATAAAGCTTTCTTACACAAGTTTGTTTTGTCTGGCTTCCCTATTCCAGCATATTTTTTAATAGCATTAAAGTTTTATTTTATTTTTATTATCCCTGGATTAAGTGAATCGGATGAAAAAACAAATCTTAAGAAAAATCAATATCTCCTTCAACAAAGTATAAAAAAAATTGTTCTAAAATTGTATGAACACCGTATTTCGACATCGTGATAATACAGGGTTTTCCAATAAGAGGTGTTATTTTGATATTCAAAATCGTAAAAGATCAATGGTTTCGTTGCTTGTGTGGCACGTAGCGCCGTCTTGTTGAAAGTAAACGTTGTCCAGATCAATACCATCCAATTCCGGCCATAAAAAATCATTAATCATTTCTCGATAGCGCAATCCATTCACCGTAACTGTTGCTCCAGCCTCATTTTCGAAAAAGTAAGGTCCAATGACTCCGCCGGACCATAAACCGCACCAAACAGTCACACGTTGAGGATAGAGAGGCTTTTCAACAATAACTCTTGGGTTTTCCGAGCCCCAGATGCGACAATTTTGCTTGTTGACGAAGCCACCGAGGTGGAAATGGGCCTCATCATTCAAGATGATTTGCATTTGATTCACTCAAGTGAATTTTAATAATTTCAATGCGTTGTTGAAGCGTGTATCGTTCCATTTTTATTAATGGCGTAGTTTCTACTTGTCAAATGTCAAAAAATGACAGCTTCAAAAGTAACATCTACCGAAATAGCAGGCTATTCAAAATAACACCTCTTATTGGAAAACCCTGTATATTAGAAATTTACTTAAAGTTTACAAGGAAACCTGTCTATTCATTCGTTAACTCTTGATAGGCTAAGATGCCAAACAAAACGTCTGTAATCAATTGGTTCTTCCGACGACCCCATGCTTTTTCTGTCTTATGGGCTTTTAAACTATAGAAATCCCAATTTTTCAGTCAATTATTAAATGTATTTATTTGCTTAGAAATACGTAAAATACCAAAATGATATGTCAAGTATTTTAGCTAATCTAAGGAGGATAGTAATTTGGGTACTACCTATTCCCCCACTTGACTGCGGGATAGCCTGCAATCCTGTTTTTAACCGGATTACCACTAATTTGAAGATAATCTTAATAAATTAGCAATATTCATTTTTCTCCGTATATTGTTACAACATTAGCACGTTCTACTAATATTTGCACATGTTTTTTTTTAAATATATTTTTATCTGAAATCGCACAAGAGTCCCAACTGCTCCCAAACATCTGGAGCCAGTGAGACTATGGCATCCCCAATTGGGGTATTTTGTGAGGCTGAAGGTAGTGGGAAGTGAAAGAAGATGGGGAAGAGGTAGGTGGGGAATTACCTGGCTATTCGGATCTGGTCACCAAACACAGCCAAAGCCCTTTTTTTATTTTTTTTACATTAGATACATTTAAAGGAGACATAACAGTAATAATATAGCATAATGAGAGCATATATTTAAAATGAGTAGGTACAAGTGTTTTGTTGCTTTTCAATGTTGCAAATGTTGAATTTGGAAATGTTGAATTTAGCTGTTTTCAATTTTGCAAAAATTTCAAATGTTGCTTTCAAGCAACGTTTCAATTCTGAATGGTGTTCTTACACTAGGGCGATACTGATAAAATCTTCCAATCTGTAACGTGCCGCAATCTGTAATTTAAGTAAAATTAAATTTAATTACGCACGCCGGGATTTGAACCCTAGTCGATAACCTTGCGCAAATAATGCAAGGCTGATGTAAGCGTAGTGAGAAAGATTAAGAAAGGTACGCTTAGATCGTTTGGGCAAGTAGAACGAATGAACGAATAAAGTAGTGTAAAGAGAATTTATGACGCGAATGTAAATGATGGAAGAAGTCCGTGACGCCCAATAAAGACATGACCCGACCTAGTAAACCAAATACTTGAGTCGGGTCATTTTAAGTGTCAGAATGAGAAGATGTATAAATGTGAATGAGGGAAGAAGTGCGTGCAAAGAGCTAGTTGTTTGGCAGTTTGTCCGCTCTGCCTACCCTTTCGGTGAAACGGTGTGATGGTCAATTAGTTAGTTGTTTACAATGAGAGTACTTTCGAGATTCACGATTAGAACAAATCAAAAAAATTAACTTTGTTTACTAAAAATATTATGCAACAGTTTTTTTTCTATTCAATAAAAACCCTTACTTATTCAATTTCATTAGTTCGTTTTTCAAATTCAATTTTAGACTGGCAGTACAGACTTTCCCTCGGCTACACAATCTGCCGCAAAATTCCGCTGAAATAAGATTAGCTCGATGTCATTTCATTCAAGCAATTCGAATTATTTGTTCAAAGGAAGAAAGTCGTGTAATCTAACTCAATAAACTACGTGGAGGCTGTTCCAAATTTATAAAAAAATATTTTAATACAATTTTTTTTCTTTGGAATTGGTAATTATTGAATTTTATTTTGGAAATTTCGTCAATAAGCTTAGCTTACTGAATTAATCTTCGATCGCTTTTTTACAAAGAATCATGCTACCCTTTCTAACCCTTCATCACAGTTTAGTTGCAAACCACTTCCTATCGGTTACCAGAATTGTGAACTTGATTCCCTCCCGTTATCGCCTAATAGGCCTAATTATGCCAAGAAAAAATAGAAACAAATACAGGGTTTTCCAATAAGAGGTATTATTTTGATATTCAATCGTAAAAGATCAATGGTTTCGTTGCTTGTGTGGCACGTAGCGCCGTCTTGTTGAAAGTAAACGTTGTCCAGATCAATACCATCCAATTCCGGCCATAAAAAATCATTAATCATCTCTCGATAGCGCAATCCATTCACCGTAACTGTTGCTCCAGCCTCAGTTTCGGAAAAGTAAGGTCCAATGACTCCGCCGGACCATAAACCCCACCAAACAGTCACACGTTGAGGATAGAGAGGCTTTTCAACAATAACTAATAAGTCGCTTGCTGCTACATAGCTTAAAAGGAAATGTATTACTGTACCGATTGAGTTTATTTAAAACATTAATCCAAGGTTGTTATATTGCCATCTCCCTCGCTCCGTTGCTCGCAGACTGCCGACGTGTACTTTGTCGCCAAAGTTTGTACATTGCGTTTTTGTCATGTTCCACGATTTTGATTGGACTTTTTATAGTTACGTATTGTAGAATATTGGAAAGTTATTTATTTTTAACGTGTAAATTTATTAATTTACTTTACTTACGTCAGTGAAATACAACCATCGAACCTGTATAAATTTGTAATTATTTATTTAGGTCAAAAGGGTGTTGTTATGGTTCAATCAAACAAAATCTGATTTCTTATTTAATTTTAGGCAAAGGTAAAGACTACTTTAGTTGCTTTCCGTGACCATATTTCTAATGCCCCTTTTAAAGGATTTTACACAGGAATAGTATATAAAATTCCCTAAAAGCCCCTAAAAAGGGCGTTAATAAAGTAATAATTAAAATTATGTGACTATTTAACTGGTTTTTTTATAATATTTTTATACTTAACTGAAGTTCCCCAGCAACAATCTTTTGTATTCATTAAGTGATAAATCGATCCGAATAACCACCGCACAGTTTTAGGATAGAACTAAACAAAACAGATGGTACACCATGATATCTAGCACAGTTTATCGATAATGTCGGAAACTTGTCATCGTGCCGGAACGTTACTGCAGATCGCCAACGAACAAATAATAGATCACAACGACTTAATTTATTCGACGTGAACTATTGATTGTACGTTAGTGATCTTGAGTTGTGCTCGAGAACGATGACAAGTTTAGTTATCAACATTATCGGTAAATTCTTTATTGATCGACTGTGCTAGATATCCTGGTGTTCCATCTGTTTTATCATTTCTTTTCTAAAACTGCGCGGTGGTTATCCGGTTAATTACTTGTAGTGTAATGAATTTTATCGCTAAACTATCGAATTAATCAAACAAATTCATAACTCCCTTGGGACCTTCTAAGACCCAAACAGTCCCAAATGTCGTGCGCGCATTATACTCTCCTAAGACCATATTTGTCCCAGAACGACCGCACATTATAAAAATGCATATATCTCTCTTCCTCTCATCTAAAAATTATTTATTTATTTTATGTCAGAAAGAGAACGAAATAGTGCTTGTTATTGTCTTTGAAAAAATGGAAGCTTGTAGAAGGTTCGACCCGTGCAAATCAACAACGTCTCAAGGGTTAAGGGCAATTACTCAACAATTTCTCAACCGAAAGAATTGTAGATTTGGGTCATAAGTAAACGCTGAGTAGAAATGGCAGGTACTGATTCACCCTGTTAATAGAATTTGTATACATATGTAGTTTTATTCAATATTTCCCATCTGTCATAATTTCATGTAGATTTATGTCGTGAATCCAATCGCGTTAATTACAAACGCGTCAGGCAGATTGATTATTAAAATGGAATGAGCATTAGTAATAAGCCACTTACCTTCGTTGTGTACTTGTACTGAGATCTTATTTACATTAGGACTTCATGGTATTCACAAGCTGTCTCGTAACTAATGGATGATGAATGTCGACTGTAATTATCATTATATGGCGTATCCCAGTCGTAAATGTTACATGCCACTTACACGTATAATACCGCGGAGTTAGTAATCTTTGGAGAGCGCTAACCCGGGCGTATGCCAAAAATTGGACCTCGTTATGTTTTTCGATGTAAGAAATGGACTCGGTTAAGGTCACTCTAAAAAGATATTATATTTTTGGAAGTGCACTTCTGCTTTGAACCCCGAACTAGATAAGCGTTAAATGCGACGTTTTACAACAGCTTATCGGAAGTTTGATATGAATAAGTAGGCGGTCAACCAAAATAATGGGATTATATACGTATTGAAGGTACAGTTGTATCTGTGCTCAGTCGCACTAATAACATAAATTCATTATAATATCCAGGTAGATAATAAAGTAAACAGAATTGAAGGGATGTACCTACCTAGCTGTCCTGTTTTGGTCACTAAATATAGCTATAACTGTGTCACTTCTGAGTAGCGGTTCTCAACAGGATGTCACTTAAAGTACTCGTAGGTACGTTTGACTGTATGTGAATATATTATACTTCATACGTTTTCATTTATTTCTAAATATTATCTTTGTAAAAAGACTTTCATTAGTTTTGAACTCAAAACAATCACTGAAAGGACCCAGCAACCCTCTCGCAAAGACCTCGCAACCCTTGATTAGGTCCCAAACCTAACGAACTCTAGTTCTGTATCGAACTTCTTTATTCAAATGTTACTCTACTCGAGTAACATTTGAAAAAAGAAGTAATCGATGCCCACTTACTGAAAAAAAGTTATTTTACTAGTACCAGTTTTATTTTACACAAAAACATCATACTGGTGACACTGTTCATGTAATCCACTATTGTTAAATCCTTGTTTGATACCCTAGTATAGCTATCACACAGCGACCGTCACGCTTCCCACGACGTATGTAGGTAGATGCTACCCCAGTTGGCCAGAGATGTATATCATCTAACACATTTATCTACGTATGATCCTTACATAAATGTGTCTACACTTCTGTAGTGCAAATTCTAGCATTGCTCTCCGCCTGTTTGCATTAATTATGGGGGCTATTTCAAGGCGGGCTGATGTGATTTTGTCGTGGGCTGGGTAGAGAATTTGGTTGTGTAATAATCATAAAGTTTCATCTCCGTCTTCCGCCTGTTGTCTGCCATGTTGTATGATTAACAGCAACTAGCGGTGTGGCAAGACCTGGGGTTGTTTGTCAGAGTGGGATCTCTATAATACGTATAATATTATGCCTTCCGATGTAACCGGTCTTTCTGCTATGTATTTGGAGTTGTAATGTATTGTGCTCGCATCGTGTATATGATGAAACATTCTTCGGTAATGTGAATTTAAACTGGTTTCATGATTTGGTATTTTATCACATAATCGATCACTTTTTGTGTTGTGGATCGTGGGTCGAAAAGTATCCACAAACGTCATTTAAAAATATCTTTGCTACTTACGATGAATCAATAATGTAAATTCATACATCGGAGACAAGGTTTCAACCCCAAAACCAGATATCTGTTCCGGGGCTTAGGATCACTGGGGCCTAACTACAAAAACTGGAATTTTGGGTTAAGCTTAATTTCGGTAATGCCAATATATTTATTAGTGACACGAAGCTCTATCTCGCAATCACAGCCGTTTAAGAGATACAGTTGGGCTTATGAGCATTCCAATATTTATTTGTATTTATTTCAAAACTATATTTTTGTAGATAGGCCCCCGTGATCGTATTATAAATACCATACGTAAGTTTAAAATTTATTGAATGAATATGTCAGCGAAATCAGGATGGTTCAAAATAAATACGTGGAGCAAAGCTTTTTAACCCTTCAGGCCTCTGGCATATTGTCCGTTATATTTCTTGGAGATGCTGTCAGATTTTGTGTGTATTTCTGCTTCTCACTAAAATCCAAATAAATGGGATATTTCTGAACGCATCCTAAAACTAAAAAACTGTTTTTGCAGTGTGATAAAATACGCTTTCAATTTTTTAATTAGAAATAGCATAAATATATTTTCTAAATCAAACATAAACAAGTTCTAAAAGTGACGATAACCTTGCGTTTTTTCGTCTAAACTCTCAACTAAAATTACTGATAACGAAAAAAAACACACTTTTTTAGTCAAATATATTATAAAAATTGCTGTCACCTCATTTTTTGTTCAATATCAAAAAAAATACAAAATATAAACTGTTTATATATTTATTGTCCTGAAGAAGGTTGGGAACAACCGAAACCGGTCGACGTATATAATAAAATAAAGTGGTTAAAACAAAAAACTTTTTCATTTTGTATAATGTCAAGCAACAAAATGTTTGCTTTCTTCGATAATAAAAAAAAATTATCATAAATTTTTCCCAATTCGCGGTCGGAACTTTTGGTTTCATAGATGTGTACATTGATATTATTCTGTAGTTAACTTCTATATTTGAACGCTTAGTGTTTTCTCTTTCTAACACCGATTAAGTAAGGGAGACACCACGATTTTTATGAGCTATGCCGAAAAGCGAACAAATTGACTCTACGGATAATAGCCGTTTGTTCCCAAAACCAAACAAATTAGCGTGAGTAGTTTAATCACAATAAATAATACTATCATTAAGTAGCAGAGACCCGCAAAAAAATCACGGGATATTGTAATTCTAATATTGAAAAAGACAATAAAACAATTTTCCTCTATAAAGTATATGACATGTACGTACTTAATCGCTTGTCTGAATTTGTTCAAATGAACAGTTCCAATTTTGAAAATGACACTTAAATTCAAAGCAAATCCGAGTTCCAAGGTTTATTGAACCGTAGTTTTACACACCCGAAATTAGTATATAATTTTTTTTAATTAAACATTATAATGTCGGTTGAGTAGGTACCTACGCACCTACTTAACATTCTAAAGTTTAAAAAAAATCTTGCTTATTATTTACCGTAGGTACATGTATTGAATTAATGTCGCGGTTCTTAAAATAGTTGGTGGTGTAACGGTAAACTTGGTTGTCTCCCAAGCAGTTGATCGGGGTTCGCTTCTCGGCCTTGGCAACATTTTTTTTGGTTCCATGATAACTGAACACAGTGACTATTCAACAAAGCTTTTAAAAGTGATATAAAGTCATTAAAAACAATGAAAAAAAACCTAACCTAACCTACTTAACCCAGTTAAAAAAGTTTTTGTTTCATCACTTTCCATGACTTTATATAACTTTTTAAAGATGTTATGAATTATCATTTTGACGGTTTATCCGGTCACCATTTTTTTACATTTAAAAATACTAATTATATCCGTTATTTTTCACAGGTTCTGCGCAAGTACTTAAATAAATACTATCAATTCGTAAAATTACGTGTGGATTTTAAGACATTGATTCGAGACAAACTGCTTAGTTGTAGTTTAACGGTATAAAATTTTAAAGAACACTAAAAAATAAAAATATAACCTTATTTTTAATATTATTACCCTTGAGTGGCTAGTATTGGTTTGCTCCAAAGCAAGATCCTTTCTAAACTTTATATGAACTTATAAACTTCTCTCGATATCGAATGCTTTATCAACTTTAATCGGATTTTTGTTTGCAAGTTTCTTAAACTATTGTTTTGTCCGCAAATATGCAGACGGAGCGGATTTCTTTGCGAAGCCAGAAAAACTTATAACAGAGCTTTTCGAACAAACTCTTGAATTTTCACCATTTTATGTCAAGTACGTATTCGGCTACCGTAAGTAATTGTTAGAATCTTCCCCTGGAACATGTTTTATTCCATTGTCGGCTTGTCGAGTACTAGCGGTTTCAAAAGATATCGCTGTTAACTCGCCCACAATTCTGAAATACTCGATAGTAATCATGTTACGATTGAAAAATGGCTTTACCGCCGCGGGAGGATCGATAACACCGATTCTCCGTTCCTACCTAGTACCTACCTCCGATTAAGCCGAACTTTTTAATTGTCGGGGGAAGATATATGGGCGTTCTACCGGACGACGGTGTATTTTTTACTCGAAAAGCTGCGTTCTCGCCCGATCGCTTTCGCATAAATATTATTTGATTGCGCGATTTAATCTGTCTAGGAATGGAAGCATTCGGAGATAGTTGAATCGCTCTTTACAAAATTTATGTGCCGGGATCAGGGGCGCCCCCGAGATGCCTATTCTTTGATTCCTTTATCCCTGGCTCCGTGTTTCCAGGGTTCCCGACCCCAATCTACCCACTCCTGAATCCCCTGAGCCGAATCACCGAGGAAACATTGCCCAAGCATTAATAGGCCGTCGTTGTCAAAGGTTCTATTGAAAATGAACTTTTTTATTTGATGGTCAACCCTTCGACTCGATCCTCGGCCGCCCCAGGACGAGCACATACCCGCGCCGCTAGACATTCCGCCGAACGAAGAAAAAAAAACTATTAGAAAGTCTTAGAAGAAGACTAACAATACACAGAGAGTTTTCATGAAAAGAAGCAGAGTAGTATATGGGGCTGAGAGATATGGCGAAACTTTGTAATGAATTTGAAATTTACTGCGCAGACTAAACATTAAAGTAGTATAACTAATGCTTTTTCCTATACCTTTCACTCGATATGCCATTATTCCTTGATCCTTTATTATAAGTTTTAGCAAACAAATAGTACATACACACTTTCTCCTCGATATTAACGATGGGCCTCTAAGTTTTAAATAGTTTTCTTATGAATCGACTGCGGATAAAAAGGGTCGAAGAAAATCAGAAAACAATGAGCTTTTTCGCTAAAGCTTCCAATGGAGTATGTAACGCTGTCAGATTTGGAAATAAATTGGCTTTGTTTAGATTCATATTCCGCTGAGAAAGTTTTGCTGCTTCGGTTAGATAAGAAGAGCCTAGGCTTTTCCCCGCTCCCTCGTAAAATATTGCATTTTTCTTTGTTTCATCGCGTTGCAGGGAAGTTGATGGGATTTGAATGGGGTAGATACTCGTAGCTACTGGTAGGTAAATTGTTTAACTATATATCTCGGAACTTTGTGCAGTGTAAAATTGTAAATTGTTCGGTTGATGCGGGACTTATTATCAAAGTTGCATTGTTCGAGATGTTTTCTGAAATGTTTGTTTTTTTAGCTTATTTCATTTAAAAGCAACGAGGAAACTGATTTAACGAGTAAAGTTTTTCATTGTTTTTATAATCAACTCGGCGAACTAATGTAGGTCCTTAACAACGCCCGCGAAAACCTGAACAGGGTCCGTATTGTTTTTATCTCCAGTTTTTCTGCATTTTTAATAATAAATTCTTACTCTCCCTTCATCCAATTATTTTTAATTAAAAGTACTAATAATAATAGCCCATCATATGTTATCTCTTCCAAGTATAATAAATAATTGTTTCATTTATTGACTAGCGCAGACCGTGAAAAATCCATGCAATTAAAAAATACATAGATACTATTGTTTTTATTTATCCAAATTGTCACTTCAGAGAATGGAACCCCGATACACTGCTTGGAAGACTTGTGCTGAACGTAACACCACCAACTATTTTAACCTTAGCATGAATTCGTAATATCGTCGGTGTAGCCCAAGAAATCATTTAGTGACATTTTGGTAAAATCGAGTAAGAAAACATTATGGACGACAAGAAGACATCTCTACGCTTTTGGCTTAAGAACAGCGGCTTTGGGGGGAGGAAATCATTAAGAGGAAGCTACAAGCCAAAAATGTGTATATTCTTGGTATGCCTTATATCGTCACGAATATACCAAATGGACATTAAAATTGCTTGGCAAACGGAGTCAATTAACGCTCGATTTCAAGCGCAAAAGTGTTTTTATTTATTTTTTAAACAATTTTATAAGAAAGCAAAAAAGTTAATAAAGGGAAACTGTCACAGATAATCTTAGCCATAATATTGTATTTTTTCTAATTGTTTCATTTATGCGTTCATACATTTATATTGAATAAATACATTTTTTAGTAGTTTACATTTATATTTTATGTTGAGTAAATACATAATTTATTTTTATTCTATTCAAGAGACACGATAGGAACAGCTTCAATTTATATATAGCATATTTTTTGGTGTTCATAAAGTAAACCAATTTTTGCGTTCGATAGTTATTGGTCTCAGGGTTGCCACGCCACCTACCTAATGCACATAAATTGTTATTTATGTTTTTATAATTTTCTTTTGCTATATTTCTGTAAAATTTTTAATTTTTTCTTTTATATAATTGTAAAAATGCAACTGTAAACTCACTATAATAAGATTTATAATATAAATAACCCGTTAGACAAACTGCTAAAAAGTAGTTTATCGGGACTTTTTTGCCTTATCTTTGTCGTAAGTGTGTAAAATAAATAATACAAAAAAATAAAAACTCTTAAGGCGTAAACCGATAGAATGGAAACTCATATCGCCAATTTACATAAAACCTTTCGACTCTTAGACCCCAGTCGAGTGGAAGATACTCTCAGTATCGCCGTGATGTAAGACCACCATTCACAATTAAAACGTTACTTTAATTGGCTTTGGCCGTGTTTGGTGACCAGATCTGAAGAGCCAAGTAATGCCTAACCATCCTCTTCCCCATCTCTTTCCCCTCCCCACTACCTCAAGTATCATAGCATCTCCCGATTAGGGATGTCATAGTCTCACTGGCTCCAGACGGTTGGAAGCAGTTGGTACACTTATGCTGTTTCACATAAAAAGTCAGGCCATTTTTTTTGGACAAACGTTCCGGTGATACGAATAACATGACAATATTTGAAAATCTCCTACTACCACCACAGTAATCGTAAAATGTTGCTTGTGTTGTGATGGAGGATATAGCCAGCCGAGGAATTGAACACACTACGCCTGGGTGGGACCCAAACGCAAAATCAACTCAGCCACCGACTGGTCAATTTAATTGATTTTATACTCGGAGAACGATTAATAATACCTTTATACTTTTTAAATTGCTGTATAACATCATAGACAGCCCTCAAATTTGAAGAATTTTGAATATTTAATAATCTCTGTTAGATCTACTAAAATTCATAATCGTATCTCTTTTTTTTTTAATTTTTTTTTTTAATTTTCTGTAAGTGGGGTACCCACAATTTGATAATGCCTTCAGAGGGCGAAACAGCTGCCACGCTTAGTAAAAATTACACAGCAGAACTTGTTTAAAAATAAACTGTTTTATAAATCTAATAATAATATTATTGAATATATAAAAAAATTAAATTAAAATGGAGTTCTACAAATTAAACTTGATAACAATAAATAACCGTATCTCTGTTAGATCTACTGGAATTTATCGTCTTTTTAACTTTTCCACTGTGACAGCAATAACACTAACCGTATTTCTATTAGATCTACTCGAATTCATCATCTTTTGCACTGTGACAGCCATAAAATTAACCGTATCTTCTATTAGATCTACTCGAATTCATCATCTTTTGCACTGTGACAGCCATAACACTAACCGTATATCTATTAGATATACTCGAATTCATCATCTTTTGCACTGTGACAGCGATAACACTAACCGTATCTCTATTAGATCTACTCGAATTCATCGTCTTTTCCACTGTGACAGCCATAACACTAACCGTATCTCTATTAGATCTACTCGAATTCATCGTCTTTTCCACTGTGACAGCCATAACACTAACCGTATCTCTGTTAGATCTACTCGAATTCATCATCTTTTCCACTGTGACATAAAAATCACCACTAGCGCGTTTTTGCCTATCTAACAATACATATACAGACCTTCTCGACATATTAATTCTGAATGTACATATCTGATATGTATTTCATTTTATGTTTCTACTATTATTCTTTTTAATGTTTCGATTCCGAATGGTGGTCTTTCAGGACGGCGATACTGAAAGTATATATCACGTGCCGCAAGTATTCCATAGATTATTTTTATGTGAATCAAATGTGAAATTAAAACAATTACCTTAAAAGGACCTTATTCTCGAGCACGGAGGTCTTCAAAATGTTATAATCTCCATCGGTTATGCTGTTTGGCCTATAGAATATTATTATGTACATGTTTACGTAAAATGCACTACATTTACAGATTATTATAATAGTATGTTTCAGCGATGCGATTCCGCTTTTGATAATCCTCTTAGAATGCCACGAAGCAGTGAAGTTTGCACGAGTTTATTCGAGTGAAGTTGGCAACGTTAGCGCCGCCTTTTCCGACCAGTAGTTGCTTCACAAAATTCCTTGGTTATTTTTACGAATACAGAGACAGAGTCGTAAATAAGCACTGGGCTTTATTGCTCCGCACACCGCTGCTTGCATTGGACAAGCGGGAATGGTGCTGCGGCTTACTGGGGAACAAACTTACACTTTACTTATTATTTTTGCCATGTGTACATCGGAGTTTAAAAATATCTAATTTATTATAACTTACATACGTGCATTATTGAATTTTATTTTGATTAATACGGCTCCTACAATCCAGCTCGAATCTAACAATTTGTGCACACTTTATAATATTGCATCCCTTTGTATAATAATTTTAGCCCAATTTTATTGCACGTTCTTGTATTATGTCTGTGAATCTACTTGTTGCATATAATTTAGTATTTTGGTAATAGGTTGTTTATTATTTTATGTATAAATACAGACGACGCGGTGGTTTGTTAAATTTTGTCAATTACTACTCTGGGGAACACAAGCGGCATGCTTCTTACTCTAACAAAAATCTAAAATTTGCCAGCGCTTTAGTAGCATTGTTTACTATTAACATGAAAAGTAAAAAACAAACATTGGCAAAAAAATGGCTCATGGAACGAAACAAATTCGCTCTTATGATGCTACCAAAAGAATTGAATAGTGATGATAATCGTTGTTTCGAAATATTTTAACTGCTCCAAAAGGATCATAAGAGCTTCCTTCCTGGCACCTTTATCAGAATACATCTTGTTGGTATAACGTCAAAAGGATCTCAAGAGCTTCGTTCCTGGCATCTTTATTGGCAGACACATGGCACAGTCAACAGGAAAACCTCGTGAAATGGAGAAATGGTTTTTCAGATCTCTTTTTCTTAAAAAGTGGGGTCAGACAAGGAGGATGCTTGTCCTCAGTATTGTTTAACATATACATGGATGAACTGAGTCATACGTTAAACAATGCTGCGGTAGGCTGCCATATCGGAGGACAATGCATCAACAACGTGAGTTACGCAGACGATATGGTGTGGATGGCACCGTCAATAAAGGGACTACGAATTCTCCTTAAGATTTGCGAAGAATTCGCACTCGAAACAAATATGACATACAACGCGAAAAAAACAGCACTGTTGGTCATTTAACACGAAGAAGGACCAAAAAATATTCCCCCAGCCTTTTTGAACGGTGAGCCTCTCACAATAGTGGAAGCTACAAAATATTTAGGGCACATCATTACCAATAATTTGACGGATGATGACGACATCGACAGGCAGAGGCGAGCACTGAGCATAAAAGGTAATATGCTCAGTAGAAGATTTCGCCTCTGCAGTCCGCAGGTGAAAAGAACGCTCTTTTCAGCATTTTGTACTACATTGTAAACTTGCGAGCTGTGGGCCAACTTCAAAAAGAGAACCATGCAAAGGCTTCGGGTGCAATACAACAATGTATACCGTTTGATGTTCGGACTTCCCAGGCACTGCGGTGCATCTTCAATGTTCACGGAAGGGCGAGTTCCCGGATTTTGCAGCTCTAATAAAAACCAAGGTAGCAGGACTGAGGGAAGGATCAACAACTCCAGAAATGTCCTTATCATTGAATCCCGTATGACTCCAGGATCGAGCACCGAGGAGCGTTGGAGAAAGATGTTGGCCCCCCATAATTGAAACCCCCTCGAACCGCTCTAATAAAAACCAAGGTGGTTTAATATTTATCCTCGTTGTTTTATTTTTATGCTTATTTATAAATGTGTTCTCACAAATCCCTGTATGTTATAACTATGTACTTATGCTCTCTATGGAATGTGTGGGATTGCACTTACCTCCCCACATTCTGGAATAAAGAAATTATTATTATTATTATTTATCAGAATACATCTTGTTGGTATAACGTCGAAGAGTTGCAAGAGCTTCGTTCCTGGCATCTCCATCAGAATACATCTTGCTTGTTAACGTCGAAAAATTCGTCTACACTTGAATGCCATAACTTCGCGCGATGGTTCTCTAGACAGACTGAGTAAAGTGTTTCAATTGCGCTACAGACGAATTCAACTTGGTTAAACGGTTGGTTGTTTGCACGGGGGCCGCGTGGCTCTGGCCGTACAACCATTCAACTTGATAGCCACGCCTCCTTATCGCATACAACACATCTCCAAACGATTCAACTTTACGTTCAACTCAACCAGATTGACACAACCACTCAACCAAATTGAGTCGTCTGTAGGGCCAATTAATTTCTTCAGACACATCGTCATAGTTCCGAGTGGCGACGTTAACTTCAATAAGTCGGTGGATTTTACTGTTTTAATGTAGGTTAACTAATATCAATGTGTTACCAAGCTATTTTTGATGTTTCCGAGTTCTAAATAATTGTTATGTATTCTTAATACATTCCGGAATTGTACACTTTGAAATCATATGTGTATATGGGTGGTTTTGAAAGGCTCGGTGGCAGACTTGTGAAAATTTGGCTTTTAGCCCAGATTATAAATAATAAAATTGTATTACGTTTGTAGGGATTTTTCACTCACAAAATTCAAATAAGTACATATTTGTGGGACGTAGAAACCTCTATTAAGAATTTCTCGACATTACAGTTATGTTTAGTTATGAGGTCTAAATCTGATCTAATTGCTTTCTGTAACGAACGTATGTATGTCTGTAATATGCGAAGGATAGCATGAAAGAGGGACAACAGTGCATTTATATAGTCGTGCCATCCCAATATCACCTTCTATGTGAAATGCCACTATACAAATGACTTTATTGTGAAAATTAATAACTTGATTACACTTAATCATCCTCTTCGCTTCCTCACCCCTTTTTAACCTTACAACATCCCCCAAATTGGGGACAGTAGACCTGCTGGTTCGGGATAGCTAGACTTTTGCAATTTTTCTCTATGCCGGGCTGCTGAACTAAGTAAGCACTCAAGAATATATTATATTCAAATATTAATTAACTGACTAACTTCAGTCTTATGAAATATACCTATCCCATTATGCTATCGAATGTTACAAAACCTCGAGATTAATGTATGTATGTATATGAAATAATTATGTTCGCGGTTTCTTGAGTGAGAAGCACTCTCGCGCCTTAGGTTCTAAATATATAGTTATAAATATATTCATATTACGTATGTACCTACGTAATGTTTGATACCCCTGATTTATTATATGTAATCTCTTTTCATACTCCAAGCAGGTCGGTTACCTACCATATTATTGTAGCAATTCTATATCAACGTCCCAATATCACACTCCTATGCGACGGATTCAACAGCTAGGAAACAAATACTCCGATGTTGTTGATATATTATGTACATCAATTTCTTTATATAAGCATACCTTATTGAAGTTCTTTTCATAAGTAGGGGAATATTTTGAGAAAGTTATTTAAATTGACAGTATTACAGTATTTTGTCGGCTGAAACAAAAAAAATATTTTGGATATTATTTGGATATTACAGTCTTGGATATTTATTTGGATATTACAGTCTTTCCGGGACACCTTGTGTCCCGAAAAGACAAGGGTCCTGGGTTCGAGTCCTAGATGTAACCGTATCCTTTTCTGATTTTTCTGTTTCAGATTTTCGTTTAGAAATCGCTAATATTGTCTTCAATAATTAAATATTTTTTTTTTTATATATGTGTTTTAAACAGTCATTTCCTGCACTATTTACGAGTATAATTTCTTAAATATTGTTATATATGTATGTAAAAGCCTTAATAGGCGTAAAATAAATTAAAATATATATATATATATCTCTACATTCACAAATACCTTTACATTACACTGCCTGAGCTATCTTTGATATCTCATTCCATTTTAATTTGTAAAGATTTTTCAATGCTTGTCCCAGTGAGACAAGCATTGAAAAATCATTTGTACTCGTATTATATTTTTTCAAGATAAACAATTGTAAAAAACATAATTAAATTTCTTAGTGGTGGTATTGTGTTAATTTATTTTAAATATTATTTCATTTTATTCCCTCTTTATTGCACGCTGTGTTTTCATTTGTTCAGGCTTCATAGTTTTCTTATCGAATTTCTCTAAAAGACAAAATTCTTGGCTTCTTTTTTGCCTTTCAAGTGAATTGTCTCGAAAAGGTCTGAACGTTTCGTGGCTTACCACTATTTCGGTGAAAAGAACAATCTTCTATTTTTATCTGCCTTCTGTCGCTTTTCAGTTATTGGTGCGGCTAATACAAAAAATACCCCTTACAATAACTCCATACAAAAATGCAAAAGTTAACTCATTCTTAACCACCATCAATATTGATCACAATTTATTTATTTAATGTATATCATACCTAACATTTTTAATATGTATCGTTTTTGTTCAAATCATAGTAAATGGTTCTACATAATAATATTGGTGACCGGATAACTCATCAAAATGACAATTCATCAGTTTTCATAACTTTATAACACTTTTTATAGGTATGTTGAATTGTCATTTTGAGCAGTTATTATGGAACCAATAATATTATACTTACTATCAATTTTTTCAAAAGTAAGTAAAATCTGTGCCTACTTCGGGCATGTTGACAAGCCTACAACACTACAGTGGCTATCGGTGATTCTTAAAGTGTGCGCAGCGGTGTCTCCAGGAACTGCGGCTCCTTCCCAGTAATTAATGATTCTATATTAATTAGTGCAAAGCACTGGCTACTTTTAAAAATTGACAGAGGTAGCCTCTGGAAAATCTAGATATAAAAAGGGCAGGCGCTGCGAATTGAAACAGTTTGGCTACCACTGGACTGCATTCTCGTGTTGCCGTTATCTGGTGCACTATTACGTATCATCTGATTTCGCTGATGCGCAGAAAGTGGATGCGGTTCGGCAACACCGCGCCTGTGGAGCAATATTATCTTGCAAGCCTTTTCAAAGTGCCTTGGGAGAGATGCCAAGTTCGCATTAACCGCTCCAAAGTCTCTATACAGCCTCCTTCCGCCTTGTATCCCACTTTATCTTCCCACCTATAAGCCTACATCTCTAATCTCTGCCAATGCCTACGTTCCGACACATCCGAACTTAATGTTTGCTCACCAGTACAACAGAATTATGTTTATTTTACGAATTTTAAATTGCTCCAAAATGTATGATGAACAGTAGCGTGCTGTGGTTCTTTTTTTATTTACATTTCATAATACATAGGTAAATTACTTCAAAAGTAATTCGACACTTTGCTAGTTAGATTGTCCGGTTACCTAGGTATAGGAGCTTGATATTTATTATAGGCGGGATTATTGCCTTGTGGTAATTTCTACCAACAAAATTAGTTACTAACATATTATTTTGTTTATTGTTTTTCTTGAAACATCTTGGTAGATGTTGGTTTATTTAACAAGTTTTATTTTCTTAACAATTACTTTTTTACAATTGGTTTTTTAGATATTCTGTTTTTTGTCCAATAGAATTATTGTCTCCGTAAAATGAACATCTCTAATCACCCTTCGTTAAAATTACAAAAGAAACTGTCTGCAGATTTACTACTCATTTGTTTATCTTTCAGTTTTTGGACTTTTATGCAATACAAAATATTAAGAAAATACTTTTTCTTTTGAAAAATCCGAAAAGGGTCACGGGACGTCTGTGGTGATTATTTTATTTTATTCATTCGGAAAAATATTCCTCTGAGCCCTTTTTACGTCAAAATTATTCCCCTCAATTTTGTTTATTCGGGTAGGTGCTAGTATATTTATTTATCGGGTAAAATTACGTTCTGGATAGGCAGAACTCCATTCGATATTCTCAAATATATTCAACTCTCTCAAGGAATTATGCCCCATTCTTCACACCGTTCCGTTAGGCCGAATTTTTTCGAGATCTGTAATTTGGGATGATGAAGAAAATTTATGCGGCAATTTTTACGATTGGGGAATAATCATTCAGTTATATTTTTTGTCAGCAATGTTCAATTTTTTATCTGAGGGTAGGTACAACATTTGTGTTGAAAAATACAATAATGAAATTCGCTACCCTTACGATTTTAACTGGAATAGGGGCAAGGCCATAGTCGAAGGAATATTTACATAGTGTTTTCTGTTTCGAATAGAAGTATCTGATGCCTCAATAATCAAAACTTAAGCCTTAATGACACGCAAATGATTCACCGGGCATTGCGCCAGTCTTGAAATAATATCAAATTAATCATAAATAAATACCCCGACGAACGCACAGAGCATTATTTAGTTTCATTACATGCTAGCTAAGCAAATAATTTCCTCTAAAGAGTGTCACTAACCAAAAAAATACTGCAATTTTTTCACAATATACTGTTTCAGTCATTGATATCACCTTGAGAAACCACATAAAGAATTATTCATCACTATTTCTGATTTCCTGGTTTCATTTTTGTTTATCTAGATTGTTCGAATCGATTCACTGTGGAACGATTCAAAACCTACAATTTTCCTCTGCGAAACATTTACCACACATTACTCTAATATATAGAAATACTGGTTCAAGTTCTTCTAGTGATATCTTACGAAACTTATATTCTTAACGCGCTTTGCATAACTTGAAAAATCGTTCAGACGGAAGGTGCACTGCGTTAATTAGCTTTGGCGCACACCTCCCGAGTCCCCGAACCTGACCCAGTTATGGGCAACGGAGATACGGCCGTGGCACTCTGTGACGGCGTAATTGATATACGACTGTTTTAATTGCTTCCCAGAAATCGAATGCAAAGTGTCCTCATTGTAGTCCGTTTAAGTTTGCGATTGTAAATGCGTGTTCAGCACATTGGGAGAAACCCTTGCCTCGACCAGACTTTTGTTCGGAGATTTCCATTGAAAACTTATTACAATGCTGAGATGGCCGCCCCGTTTAATAGTCTAAAATAATATTTTACCCCTGGACCATTGTTCGGGTCGCTATCGCCATTGTTGTCTATTGTTCGGTATTATTTATGGCGTCAAGGATTTCGTTTTGCTCTTAGAAAGTTATGTGTCCTATTGATTCTCCTTTCTCTCGTTTGATAAGAAATTTCACTTAAACAACAGATATTTTACACAGCCGTTTTATTGAATTGAAATCCGGTTTTATTATCTTTGTTACATCAACAGAACATTTTATTATCTTTTATATTATTATTCACACAATTTCTTCATCTATTGCAAAGAAACTTTGCGTTTCAAATGTACTTTGCCGTGAGTATGTGTAGATGTTTATTATTTCACATATCGAATTTTAGGTTCTATCTGGTCTATTTGCAAAGAAACTTTGCGTTTCATATGTACTTCGCCATGAGTATGTGTAGATGTTTATTATTTCACATATCGAATGTTAGGTTCTATCTGAACACATAAACACTATCTAAAATATATTATAATTAGTTGTGTAACTTAATACGTGAAACTAGAGTAGAGGTGGGGAACCTGCGGCCCGCGAGACTTTTTTGTGCGGCCCGCGAGCACTTTCGGTGCGAACTGCTGACCACAAAACAAAGGGTATAAAAAAATACTTTCAGAACGCGCGAACGGATCTCTTTCAAGGCGTTTCAAATACGTTTTTAAGACATTATTGCAAAACCCAGAGAAAGGTATAACATAGCTAACAGGTATGCACCTACGTTACTAGAAAGTAGTTTATACGCAAATAAATTGGCGATTCAACACCCCTTTTTAATTAAAATATAATTTCTTATTATTTTACTTTTTTTACATTTATGTGTTCAAAGTGCAATTATAAAATTCTAGTTGCAGAATATTTTCTGTAAAAATTAGAGGAAAACCTTTAAACCTTTTTCGTGTTATGGATTTTAATTAAAGTTGCATAAGGCTTCACCCTTAAATTAAAACTAATTTTGTGTCTATGATGTAAAGATAAAATTACGATCCAGCTTCAGAAGCATTTCGATGGGAACCATTCTCGGGTTCTAAATGCAGTTAATAATTCTAGTTGCTGAATATTTTCTGCAAAAAACGGGAGAAACCATTTTTTATTTATTTATTTATAGCCTATTGGGCTTTTACGATATAGTCATATTTAAATCATCAATAAAAACATCTCTTTCAAAGGAATGTCACTACACCTTAAACGAATATTTTACACGAATTAAATACCCCTGTTTCTATTTGTACGTTTAAACACTGTAATATTATAATATGTACCTACTTCTTGTGAATTGGGTTAGCTGTAAGAAATAGGATGAACCTATAGCTCCGTCTATACTTTTTCTACACTTGTACGATAAATGTTTTTGGAATTTGAATTTGTATTTGAACTGAGTTGTCCCGGTCTGGAGCCTGCAGGGTGAATTTTATCCTGATTATAGAAGGATATATAGAAACGACGACCTACATTTTTTATAACCTCCTGAAATTTGCTGCGCTCCTGGCTTACTTTCGTTGTAATTTAAATGTCCTGCCAATGTTGATGCATAAACCTTTTTATAAACCTGTCTGCCTTCGGAAGGCGAAACAACCATCAAGTGTAATAATAATTGCGTAGCAGAACTTGTGTATTTATAAATAAACTGTTTTTTTTATAAATTAAAGAATAACTTGAAATGAAGTTCCACAAATTAAAAGTGTATATTATATATGTAATGGAGTATCTCCTTTTTATAATGTGTTAGTATAATGATTGGTTTCTCATTTAACATCTTAACTAAACATTGCACATGTACAAACCAACCACATTGTAAACGGATCGTTTACTTAAAATAAATTCTTATAAATAAAACCTTTGTTTGGTAATTTCTGTGCATCAAAGGACCGTTCTGCCGAATTTAGAATTCAATTATGTAATATAATCACTTATTACGATAGCATATTTGACATAGTACGCATACGATGGACCCCACGTTTGGCAAAATTGTGATGGAAATTTTCCCAAAAATCATTAGTTAGTATCTTTCAACTGAAATTTCTTTACTTTAAATCATTAAGTTGTCTATGATCACGTTTCATTTCAGGCGATGACATTTTAATGAAATCATCAATTTTTTTCATAATAAAAATTCACAATCGTCTTTTTGATTTCATGGATTCTTTCCAAATCCCTTAAGTATGTAGCTAGGGCTTATAACAATACCCTTTCATGTGTCTAACTAACTAGTACTGCGGGTCATTTGGCCGTATTACTATTTCCATCTGATGGTTGTATTTACTTGACTGATTTTACTGTGCATTAATATGTTTTATGAGAAAAAATATCTTAACTGGATATAAAACCTCATACAAATGACAAGAATACATACTCATATTATGATACCGTCATCAACAGTCCCTTAATGCATGAGATTAATGTTGTTACCACCTGTAGTTGTTTTAGCTTCTTAAGTCCGTACAAATAAACAACGAATTCTTCCATAATTAATACATGTTTTTTCTGTGAATTATTTTGTGTGTATTTTACATTAGAGGGTGTTGTTTTTTATGTGGCTGGCACAGACTCGCTATATTGTAATTGAATTCAACTCGATGCGCGCCGTATCGAGTATCAAAGAATGTTGTGTTTTCTTGGCGTTTTCCCCCGTTAATTGTTTTATCCAGACATCTCTGTACCCTGTTATGTTGTAACACGTGCGACCCAGAAACGAATTACCCAGAATTTATTTGATTCCCTCGAGGTTTGGGGCTCAGGTGTGCAGTTTCTATGAAATTTAAATAATTTGAATAACGAGTAAGCTCTCTCCGCGCCTATAATAATTGAATTTGGAAAATAATCCGTCCATTCGGGAGAAAATTGTATCAAATATCGATCACCGCCGAGGCTGTACTTTCGCAGGATGTCTCAGAAATTAGCCAATTAAAGAAAGGGTTGACGATTTGGAGCAATCAAGGCTTTTCCTATTAGTAGGAAATTGAAATAGATTGAATTTTTCGAATTACACTTACACACTTTCATATCCGTGGAAATCGAGTCATTTCACAGGAAAGCTTTGTTGAAATTAATAATAAATAAATTGCGTTTTTACTTATATTCCTGTCTGCGCAATTTATTCAGAATATTGTAATCTGATGTTATTTACTTTACCGAACTTTTTCACGTAATAAATTTCTTTTGCGAATTGAATAACGATAAGCATTTTAGAGGGCATTGAACACTTTCTCGCAACTCAACCATGTCTTTTTTCTGTCTTTTTAAAAACTAAATTTAGTCTACTGCTAGTATATAACATCGCATTAGCAGTTCCGACGTTCAAAGATAGATTTAATGATGCACGAGTGTTGCGCGTACGTCCTCCGCTCATCAACATTTTAACAGGAAGGAAAAAAGGTGGAATCGTTGCAATTTCCCTGAATGCCCTTTCCCATGAAGAAAGGGCTTTCCCGACAAGGCTTTTAGGGCTTCTTCGTAAATGTTCACGGCCTACTTTTGCTTCGAAATTAGTGTGATTAACTCAAAGTGCTAGAGCAGGAACGGCACTTATCCGCCTGTAACCTCGTCCGTTTTTCAGTGATGAAAAACGAGTACAAGGCATTTGTTTCATCGTCTGAAATATACAGGCAGTATACGTGATTAAAATAAAGTTATCTTTAGTTTCGGGATAGTATACACACTTAGTGTACCTATGCGAAGAAGCGATAACATTCTTGGCGTATATTATCCTATTTGTTTTTTCACGTACAGAATTTGCCTATATATTGTTGATTCAGTGTGTTTTATGGTTGCCTAGTATGTATTATTGCGACAATTATATTATAGTTTTAGGCTACAATAGATTACACGTCATTGGTAACTCTTATGCTGTGTTAGTTGATGTTTTAACATTGAAATATAATGCTGTACCAATTAAACATTTTAGTAGTGTATATTTTAACGAGGCCACTGCATAACAGGTTTTTGTTTCTTCTTCATTTCTTTAATTAACTTTGTACTGATTCATATTCTTTTGTCTTGTTTACTTACATAATCTTATAATTTTTTTTCTTTCTATTTAATTTTTTTTGTCGAAAAGCAGTCCCCGTTCGAAGGTCACGTTGTACACTGTACATGGTTTTGTACATGAATTATCAGCTTCGTTGCTTTCGTCTGTTCGCAACCTTCCCTTTACCCTTACCTTTCTCCTTTAACCCAGATCCTTCAGTCCCACAACATTCTAAAAATAGGGAAGTCCTCAGTTTCACTGGCTCCTATTACTTAGGAATATGATGAATAAATATAAGTCTTGACTTACCACTATGCCTGTTAGAAGAAATCAGAAATATACACTTAGGTTGGAAACCTATCATCTATAAAATAATTTATATAATATTTTTTATTTATTTATTATTTTTAATCTTAGCCCATAGCAGAAAACAGACACCCACCGCCACCGACATGCACTTCATCTTGCATTGTACATCTCCCATCTTACATCTCTCCCCCGCCGCCGGTACAGCCCGAGATGCAAGTGGGATGTATGTTCCCACGTATCGAGGCGCGGCGGTGTAATTGTTTTCTCGGGGGTGAAATGACACCTAATACGGGAATCCGGGGGATGCGGTTTGGCCCGACGCTTTCACGACCCGAGGGATTGATTGGATTTCCTTGTATTTTATCTCGGAATATCGTTAGCGGGATAATAATTACAAATGCCCACCATCCGTGAACCGGCTAAAAATTGTAGGTATTTGGTTCATTGAGGATTTACACTTAAATTTATGTCAATGAATTTTGGACAATGAATAAGCAGTTACGTAAACCAAATTGCTGATTTGCCTCGCTCTACCACCTGTCCTGATGACAATCCATTTAAATATCATAGACAAGAAATCAAAATGTATCTATGTTTTTAAGTCATTTATTTTGTTTGCGATTCTACAGTTTATACATTGTTAGTTATAGTTATATAATATATTTACGCATAACCCACATAGCAATATTGAGAAGATAGAGGGAAATGAATCTCACAACATCAAAGTTAATTATGTACATATTTACGTTGAGTATGTTATTCGCTTCATATGATTTTAGGGTGTAAATTGGGTTGAAGACGTTAAATTTTGACAGTACGTACTAAGAAATAATGATTAAAAACCTGTGATGCATTAATAATAATTGACTTTTGTTTAGATTTTTTTTGTTGCATTGAGAGAGACTTAACGTTTCGCTTAACATGGTAGGCATACCTGTTCGTGTTAGGTAAAGCTCAAAATTGAATGCATTTTAAGATTTCTCAACCATTCACGTAGCAATTGAAAAGTAGTTTTTGAAGAGCTTTCTATTTCTGGTGGATAAGTAGGTACTTCGAAATTCACTCGAAAACGAAAAATGAAATCGTATGAACCAGCCGTTAGAATAATTATTTGTTGATCAACCAAATTCGAATCGTGGAAACAAGGCCTTAGAATAAATCCAATACTAGTATTTCATTCGTCTGCTTATTAGTGGGAGCTTATCTAGTATTCGTCTGTATTTGATATATCCGCTTTTACCAGCGTTAAGCTGTCCATATCCCTTCTCAACCCGCTCTATTGATATGCCAATATATTATTGATACTAGGCCAATACGTCTGCCTTAATTATTCGGCTCGGAAAAATATTTTCGAGGAATTCTACATAATTGTAATCGATACTCCTACCCGCTTCTGTGCTCCGGGAATCAAAACATGTTTTTTGTCGTAAAATGAGAGCAATTTGTAGGTGAATTTGGAATTTGATTTTACAGGTATTCCCGATGGATGGTTAGTAATTAATTATTTATCTTGGTGTACTGAATTTAATAAATGTTATTTTTTTATCTGGTTTGCGTATATATGTGAGGTGGAATAAAAAGACGGGTTCTTAATCTAAGAATCGCAAGTGACTTAGGTTGGATGGAAATTTTAGAAGAGTTGAAAATGCACCCGTATTTTCTCGCCATTTTACTTGTGACATATTATACAACAGAAAATCTCTGTGCGTGAAATAGCAACATTTCTTGAACGGCGTGAAATTTACCCAACCGTTTCTATCTTAGGTCAAGGCAACTATTTTCAGCTTTGGAAATAGATTTTCTTCACGAGTCAAGGAGTTTTGAAATAACCATCTAACCTATTAACCGCCTAATTGTTTACACCATAGTTTTTAATTATTTAATATGCCGAAATTATAATTTCGTTTAACTACTACTACGATGTGACTGTAGTATTTTGGAAAGTTTGAAAATTCTTCATAACGGCCAGCCCGTAGGCTCCATGTAGAGATTGCGTTATTTCGAATTACGAAATAACAAGAATTCGCGATGGCAAAATGTCTTTTATTTACACCTGCCTTTCGATATGCTGTCGAAAATTGTGAAATTCCAATCGGAATAACAGGAATACCCGTCTTCACCGGCATTAATTAAAACATTGGGACATGTGACCGCTTTTAGCCCGGCCGACTGCTAAATTATTCATTATCGGTACACCTGGGCTCGTAAACCGGGCAATTCCGGGAACCCTGGCGGGACGGGACTTCGGAAGGACCCTAAATTCCGGCATTATATTGGGAGACCATCACGACCAAAAATTTCCCTCGGCTCTGGTTTTAATTTCAGAGTATTTTCTAATTAAAGATAGCGCGAATGTTAGAATTCGTCGTGGATTACAATTATTATACGCATTTTTTTATGAATCCTTTTTAATTGATATATATTTTTTAATGAAAAATGTAATCAGAAAGTATCCTTTGGGCATAGATCTTACTATAACTCGAGACCCTTTGGGAATTTGTTTTACTTGTGATAGTTCGAGCTACGTGGCGTAGATGGCTCTAATGCTAGTAGCTCATAAAGTCATCCAAAATATGTCTAGTATATTGGTTCTCCCCTCCAGTTCAGAAGCGAGATAAGCTACTTAGTTAGATTTCTTTTCTACCAACAGAGAGATTTCGAGAGCATAACAGAACGGATATTAATTTATCTCCTAACTGTCATATTATTTATTAAAAGTAGTATTTATTAAAAGTAGTATTTATTAAAAGTAGTATTTAATTTATAAAAACCGTTTACAACAAACTGGCGCAGCCGGTAACATCAATGGTTCTCTATTGAGTGGATTACGTGAAGTGTTTATTTAATCAGGAACGAGTGTGTAGGACAGTCATGAGACAAAAACTGTGTTTTCTGTCATGGTCTCCAAATCTCTTTTGGTAAAAACATAGTTGTTAGCTCATCTCGCTTTCAAATTGTAGGAGCGAACCAATATACTAGACACATCTCTTGCATGACTCTTTAACTTTATGAGCTACAAGCTCGAACAAATTTAAAGCTTCTGAAGCCACTATCAACATTTTAAAATATCATCGTATAAACTCATGTTCAGAAATAGATACCTACATAGTAGTATTGAAGATCTTATCTTTAGAGCTTCGTAAGGTGTAGTACCCATTAAAGATTATTACACATTACTCATTGGTTTGTCTTTAATCTAGGAGTCGAGTTTCAATTGCCGTCATTGGTTTTATTTCAAGTCGGTGTACGAGTAGATCACTCTTCTAGGAATTTTTTGTTCAGTGTAAATACAGGAAATAATAATAAAAACCATTTCTATCAGCCGCATGTGGTAATGTCTCTAGCTGCCATCAGTTTGACCTCACGGGTAATTAGTGTAATGACAACTCATTACGCGGTGTAGTCGGCACCTACCGTACTTTACTCGAGTCTAGTCAAATGCGCATTATACTTTTAGAATACCGGCAGAGTAAAGAATTACACTGGGGGAAATAGTGCAATTTAAGAGGGACTAGGGGTCTGAAACTAGTCGATGATTAGTATAAATTTGTATCGGATAGGTTGAAACGTAGTTTTCCACGGTAAAAGTATTTACTGAAAATGAAAAAGCGAGAATAACTTTATAAAAAAATTATAAAATATGAATAACTTCATATTAAAATATAAATATTCATTTAGACATTTATAAAAAGTCAATAGGTTTCCCATATAAATAAAAATCGGTATGTTTATCCGAGAAACTATCTAGTTTACAAACCAATTCTTTAGAACTTTGTGATCATTAAAAAATATGAGTGAAATTAATTGCAAGTTAATTCTGAATTTATTTATTTATTAATGAGAAACCAAAAATATGATGTATAATAATTAGCTCCCAATGACAGAGATCCTGGGTTCGATTCCCAGTTGAAACAGTTATCTTTTTTTATTTTATGTATCTTGTTCGGCTACATGTTTGGTTTAGATTTGTTAGTATTTCTTTTTGAAATGAAAATAACTTTCTTTAGTAAATAAGGTATTTGCGCTACTTATTTTTACCCTAAATATTTTAAATATTATCTTTTTTCATGATAATAATGCTAACCAGCTCTTTTACAACCCCGTTTAATAATAAAATCACTTCAAAGGCGTTTTTCATTTTGTTAAAGTTTTTTTTTTAATTTTTAAAGCAATTTTCTTACCTTAAACCAATTGGAAGGTCATTTCAATAATTTGGACTTAATGGTCCCCAAATTTTGCAGCATTTTGTTGCATTTATGTCTTATACTGATTTATAAATGTGGAAATTCTAACTCTACAATTTTAAATATTCTCCAAAATGCCCTGGAAAGAATCTCAGACTTCATGATGTCACGAAAGAAACCATTCATCTGTTCTGAATGCAATTACTAATGTTATCCAAATTGACACTGGTACTAAATTACATCTTTGCGATTCTTTCAAGGATAATGAAACCATGCTGTCACTTCGAATGCAATCAACAATGTTCTCAAAATTTGTTTTGACAGCATTGCCATTCCATTGTAAGAATATTATGTACTAAATACACAATTTGGCTGTCCTGAAACGGGAATCGTTCCCAGTTGGACAGACAAAGGTTCATTTTGTTTTGTATTGTTTTTAATTTATATTTAGGTATAAATAAATATTCGCGGTAAATTTTTACAATACATATTTTTTGCCACCAATATATTGTTTGTTGGAAAGAGGTAAATACTCGCAGACTAATCGAAAGCATTCGTATTAGTTTCGACGACAGTACTAACTAAGTCACTTATTCTTAGAAAACACCTCATCTGAGTCATTAATTACCTTATTACCAATTAATTATCGTGTTTTTTGACGGTATAGACTTTTTATCTGACAGTTACACCTAAAATAATTATTTAGGATAACACCATGTTATCGGACGGATAACAATAATATGAAATCGCTATCTAGAGCTTTATCTCTATCGGTAACCTTATCTGTACGTTATAATCCCGACCCTAATACTTATATTTTACTGACAATTACTATCGCCAATTATGGCGTAGAAACTCTAAAAAGCTCTACGCGGCCGAATGGTTTTAGAAGTACTCTACTGTTTTTCAATGGCCCGCTCCCTTATCGGGACTCCGCTATTGTTTTTGGCCTGCTGCCGGGCACTTAAGAGGAACGGCTGCGCGGCCTTTTTCATATAAAACTTAAATTCGAATTTAAGGCCAAAATAACCCAACCAAACTGTGTTTTTTAAAATCGAAAGGTATAGTAAATATCTAGTACGGATGTATACTACGATACTATACGAATGTGATAATAAATAAAGTAAAAAATAAAAATAAAACTAAAAAAGTTTTTTAGAACAGAAATTTTTTCACATTTTATTTCCACAGTTGGTAAGGGTAAAATAGTTTTTTTTATAATTACAATAAACACTAAAATAGCAATGTTGTCTCTAAAAACATTCGAATTTCAATTCTTTAATGGCTTATGTTTTATAATTTCGAACACAAATAAGAAAAGTAGCACATATCCGTACTAGATAATTGATATACCTTTTGATTAGTGATATAAGAATTATTCAGTTTGGTCAAGTATTTTGGCTTAAATACAAATTTAAGTTTTGAATGAAAACGATCACATAGCCGTTCCTCTTAAGCGTGTTGGCAGACTCGGCACTGTTTTCCTGGCTTTGGGATGGCGATGCAAAGATCTCGATAAGGTGCAGAATACAAACAGTACCTCTTTCCTCGTTGTTCAACACGTCTTCGCTGTATTTATTTTTATAAAATTTATTTATTTGATAGGATTGCAACAAACGCAAAATAAAAGAGTTATTGCTAGACTTTAATCACAAGTGAAAAGATACAGCATAGTCATATTTGTACGGCGCCCTTGTGATAATTTTTCACAAAAAACGGTGCTATACAAGTTATACGATTATTATTATTAGAAACGATCAGAAATTTACCTTTCGAATGAACACCGTTAGTGAACTTGAAAATCACGGAATCTATCAAAAAATTAAATGTTAAATATTCAATTATATTTTTTATAATAATAAAAATTAAATGTATCTTAAATAAATAAATGTTTATCGCTTGTGTGAATTCACACAGTCAGTTCAAAATTTTAAAAATATCAACGAAAACTTGAATTTCTTGAGTGATTTCATGCGGGAATACTTATTTCTCTTCACGTGATGACAAATCGAAATTGGTATTTTGGATGACGAGTAGAATTTTGGTGTAGTTTCTCTTCAAATGCACTTCTAAAACTTTAAAACTTATTTAACTTTTCACATAGATTCAATAAACGAATAGTGATACCTATCAAAGTTTCAACCTAACGTAACCTTTGAATCGTATTTTTTAAACACTTTTCATGACTTCGTATGACTTTTAAAAAGTGCGTTGAATTGCCACTCTTCTGAGTTGCCCGGTTACCCATATTAATGTATCTATGTAATAACATTTATGATTTTTTATGATTTATCTCTAAACTTGTATAAAAAATATTTGTACACTTTTATTTGACACTGAGCATTATCTATATACAAACTAATTTTCTTTTATTCTTTTTCCTTATTTATACGTAAAAAATATTTAAAATTATTATCTACCAGTCAATCTGTGAGAAAAAGTTAGGATGCCGGCGAATTCTCGAGTTATTGTTTTACAAAATTATCTTTTAATTACTGTCTGTATCTGTGTTTTCTTCTTAAATAAATAAACCTTGTTTCGAAGCTCAGAGTTCAATTGCAAATCACATTGAATATGACAGCGAACGGTAATACAACTCGTTCATACTCCTCCCTTATAAAGATGACCTTAATAAACTAGTATTAAATTAATGGATCTTAGGGTAGTTAGTAGTTAGATAGGAAGGAGCTTGTAATGATATATGACAATAGTGATAGTATTTCCTGGGCTTTATTACGTTGTTTTTTGCCCTTGTTTGCATGAGTTAAAGAGAAAAGCGTGTGTGAAATTTTTCTGTAGAAGAATATTTTCTTTGATTCTATGCCAAAACGAAAATTATCCTATTTTGTTTATATGGACAGCGGAAATTTTGCTAGCAAATACACAAGAATAAACGGTAGAGCTGATATTATTTTTCTAAATTTATATGTCTGGAATCTTGGAACCTACTATTGTAACCCATTATTTCATTTCTTCAGCCTCCTTATATTGGGCCCAGAGAGAGGTCGTACGTTACGTCTTAATTATAGTATCTTCTGTCTTTTACGTTTTCATGCTAGACGTGTGAGAAAGAAGAGGACAATCGTCGATGACGTATGTATGAAAATTGTATTGATGTATTAATAATAATAATATTTGAATGTTTTGCTTAGCGCCGTTTTTTGTGTAAAATCACTTCAAAGACGCTGTTCAAATATATAACGCATTTCTACAATGATCTATCATATTACTAACTATAGACTAGTCAAACTATTATCAATTTATGGCATATAACAGATTGCATCCAACGTTCTGTCAATCGCTAATACAAAACTATATGTACAATGCATTTGTTAAATGAAGGTGATGCTAAAATGTACATATATTATTATAATAATTTATTTATATTTTGTACAGGCAGATAATATACGGGACCATACTTAACTGGTATGTCACTTGAGATTAGAAATAATTTCATTTGTTTTCTTCTTCTTCTTGAATCTTTCTTTACCCATTGCATGGTAAAGGACTTATTCTTGTCTTTCCAATGTAGATATCCTGTTTTGGGCCCGGTGAATGTCTTTTTAGCCCAGCCCGTCTTTTATACACCATATTCCACGCTCATACAGCGAAACTTTGGGGGTGGATATGGATATTCACGATAATTCTATATCTAAACAAAAATAATGTAATTAAAATTGTCCAGTGTAATCGTGTAACACTGCAATGTTGTCCGAAACGTTGGCTAAAGAAAGAGTTAGCGCAACACGGCATAACACCCCAAAAACATATAACAAAAAAGTGTAATCGTAGCTTCACTAATGAGATTAATGCAGTTGTTCGGATATCAAAATAGAGACCCTCACTTTTTAAATCTTAAATAGAACGGCTGACCGAATGTGAAGAAATAATAATTATACAGGTATGTTTATATGAACACCCTGTAAACCACACAGAAATAATTAATTTATCATAATCTTATATTTATTTTATACATTTTATTCTAATTTTTCATCATTAATCACTCCAAAGTTTCATTGTGTGAGCGTGGAACATGGTGTACAGGTAAATTGTAAACGATAGAAAACATAATTAATTTTTAACTCTTCTACCATTTTTTAAGAGCGTACCTTTTAAAGCCCACGCCAGATTAAAATATCTGTAATATTTTACACCTTAAATTTTATACAGATTAGAAAGTTCTATTCATACCGCCCAAAGAGGAACTGCGAATTATTTTTTTGCTCTCTATCCACGATATCTCGTCACTAGTGTAACTTGTTCAATTACACGTAAATGAACTTTAATTCAAATCCACAATAAAAAATACGACAGTGTAAAGCTCATTCAATTGGTTTTAAAAAATCACGGGAAAAAGTGGAATGAAAGAACAGCCTACCTTGAATTCCCCAGAATTCCGGCAATAGGGCTGTCGACAAACTTGCACTGTTCACGGGGTTAAATTTCCTCCGAAATGAGATAATCTTTAATACGTTTTTGATATTTAGCACAAAGCATGTGAATAATACAACGAGGACACTACGATTGCACCTTCTTGCTACACGACACCTATTCGAATGCTGTACTTGTGACAATTTACAATGCAACAAAAATCTTCTTATTTTCAAATGTGGGTAAGGCTGTTTTTGAGGAAGGAAATGGATAGTAGGTATATGATGGGAAAAATGGTAGATATTATCCAAAACTGTTTTGATCCTAAACAACTAGTGTCTGTCATTCCTGGGTTCGATTCCCATTTGAGATCGTTATCTTTTTATTTCTCTGCGTCTTGTTCGGTTACATGTTTCGGTTAGATTTATTAGTATTATCTTCCTCAATTACCGTCTAATGTTTTTTTAAGCCATAATATTTTTTCACTAGAGTTCTTTATTCCTGTTTGCTCTGATTTCCAGCTTGGAATGCAAATGATAAAATTATAATGGATGACTGTAACCACTCTCCCGTATTAATCATCGCACTTCACTTGATGATATTTTTACAAGGTTTCAAAAAGTCACCAAATCACGCAACAGCCTCCATAAAACTCGTTAATAGGCTTCGACGGTGCGGTAATGCTGATGCTTATGTCACTCCGTCGCCCATAAACGTGCGCGTTAAGCTTATTTAGTATAATTAAAACTATTTTCTCCGAGAATTTATTAATTTATAAACTGCGATCCCGTTACGGAGGGCAACCACACTGGTATAAATCCTCGCTCATAATTACACCGTAATGATTTTACGACAACCCGACGGAGCTCCTTGGTGTTTAACAGGGGTCTACGACATTTGATGCATTAATTAATAAATTCTCTTCGACGTATGTGAAGTCATGTCTGTAAGGGTGTAATTAAATCACACACTAACCTTCATACGTTATTTTAACCAGGTGAACCGTTTACGCTAACATAAGATGGTTTTCTTATAAATTGAGGTTGCGTATTGGAGAAATGTGAATATCTAAGTCACATTGTAAATTGCACCAAATGGAACAATGCAAGATCACCCAACTTACTGATACTACAAGAGGAAGTTTAATATATTTTTAATGTGTTCAACAGACTGTGCCCATTTATTATTCATATTAACAGTAAAAAACACAACAATGCGTTATTTCAATATATTTCTTTATGTTCTTCACAAAACGATTATGCGCCAATATATTACGGAGAAGATTAAACATTTTAGGCACATGTAAGTATAAAAGGTCATGGGGGCAGTTTTACTATTTTGTTTATTTATTTTTTATGCGTCAAAATATAGTTACTGAACTGTCCGTAAGTGATGTTGAAAATGGCGGTGGTCAATTCAGAATCTTTATATAAATTAACATAAGTGATAAGTTCTTAACTTAATACCAACATTTTAAAATTTAAATTTACATTATAAGTATGAAGGTAATTTAGAGGCATTATTCGCATGTCTCTCGAAACCTCCACGGATTTTGTTGAAGATATCAAGGCACATGTTGTTTAGGAGCTCCATGCCGTAGCGGATCGTGGTTTCGCCCCTGTTAGTAGTTGTTTGGGACAAACTCAATGAAAGATATATGTTAAAGACGCGGAACTTCACGGTTTTGAATGATTGTATCTACTGCTATATCTGCATGGTGAAGATAACCTTGATAACACCTTTGATAAAAGACGGCGCCATATTAATTTATTTATAGTTTTTAACGTACGTTCTAGTACAATTCTTACACATATATATTTTAAAAAAACTCTTTTTAAAGGATAAATTAATTACCTACTGTCGTAATTTTATTCTAATTTAATTTCCTCTGGTAATTCGCCAAATATCTTCATTGCTCCGTACATCAACATTTTTTTACTTGAAAAGTTGTGTATATTTACTGTGCAATTTTTACGGTTTAATACAAAAAGTAGCCTGTATCCTTAGTAAGTGTTCACCTTTTGTTTTCGAGTTCGTAAAAATTGTACTAACAAAAAATCTTTCCTAGAGATATATTTGAAATACAGTTTTATTTTCTCTTTTGAGAATGCCGTAGTGTAATGCCGACACTCATTATTACATTAATTCAGATTTTAATTTTTGAAAACCGGAAGTGAACCCCGGAGGGATTACGTCCAGGATTACGTTCGAGACCCTTGTTGAAAACAGTGGTGCTTACATAAATATCATAAAATTTTTACCTTACAGATTATTCTAGAACTTGTTTCAAAATATTCCGAAAGCTCGCGAGTTTCAGGTTGGCGATCGCTTACGCTGTTTGTAGGTATAGCTTACACAATATTTAATGAAATGGTCGAACGCTTTTTACTCGAGTTAATTAAATTTCTCATATAATACCGCCCCATTATCTTCGTGGCAGTGTTATCAAGGGCGGTATTTGTTACATACATGTCGACACTGTTCTAAAAAGGCCAGGACCGAATCAGAAAAGTTTTGCATCAAGTGTAAATGTCGGCCTCAACACATATAAAAACTAATTTAAAAGTCCTATTTTTTTAGTGGTGAAAATAACGAAAAATGTTAATGTAATTTTGGGTTCACCTCTGAAGAAATACAACTGTCAATACTTATTTCTATTTCGATTTCGATTCTGTATTTTATAACTCTTCTTACGTCCATAAAATGGAAAGTTTTTTTAAAAGGTTTCTTCTGGTTATACTTTGATGCATTGTGATGAAATGTTATATTGTTTCACAATTCACCATTACATTGACGTTCACAATTCACCATTTTTGGCATTCTAGCCAAGAATTGTTAATTGTGTCCTGCCGAACCTAGTGAGGTGACATGTTTATGTGCATTGTAAAATGAAAGACGCAACTAATTAGTGTTTTAATAATTGTTTAAGAGTGTAAAAAGACTAGTTAGTTATTAGTTTCCTAAATTGTCGTAACACCGCCCTTGTCGGTTCTTTAATACAATGACTTAAGAATCCTGACGCATCCTGGGTGAATTTCTAAATAATTTCATAACGCTAATCTAATTCCGCTGCCTTCCATCCTACCGCCGATAAGACGATAAATGTGTGTGTTTGTGGCTATTGAATACTTCTTAAATGAATCGACAGTTATTTTTTTCTTTCAAAAATTAACAAACATACTTACGAATAATAATCATAACATACATAACACATTTGGAAATGAAGATGAATTTTTTTAGGTTAAATTTGAAAAAAATCGGTTGCTACCGGATTACTTTCAACTATTAATTGTCTTAAAATGCGTCGAACCGTAGCTGGATGCAACATTTTTGAACCCTCTAATTGCCGATAAAAAAGGTTAATAAAAGCAGAACGAAAAAAATGCGTTCTCTGTGTGATAATTTTTTTATAACGAAAAATTGGCACATGTTATTGTCACATGAGAACGGGTCGTTTCTGTAATTCGTTGTTGAGTTCAACGGCTCGGCTATGGAAAGATTTGCTGGCCTCTATGTTTTCTCCCTCCAACAGCAGGGGTCTCTTAAAGACCCATGTTCACTTCTTCCTCTCCTCAAAAAGACACAGTATCCCCAAATTAATAATCATCCCTTATGAAAATTATTATCTTTAAAATAAATGTTTGATTTTGTATTACCTTTCCCCGAGGGTGTGACAAAATGAGCATATATTTTATTTATTTATTTTAAAATTAAAAATATATCAAAAAAAAATTAAACAAAACTAAGATATTTGTAATTTTTAATAGTAATCACGGGAGGAATGCAGATCACGCCAAACTCTGGGAATTGAATAAAAATGCACTTTAAAAAAAGAATTAAGGCGCGGAAGAATAAATTGAGGGAGATACAGCCGATCAAAGTTTAATAAATTGCACTTCGCGATCTGATATTATCACCATATTCGGACAGTCCGCCGCCATATTTTGTCACGAAAATCAAATTAAAAACTTTTAATACTTTTGAAATTTCAGTAGTGCCATCCAAAAAATAAAAAGTGTTGCCATATAATAATATCAATGCATGGAAAATTCTGAAAATTAAATATCATTTGCCAGATTGGTAGATTATTATTTAAAATCTTGTAAATACTTAATTTATGTATATATATAACCTAACCTAACTGTGATTTTCTATAACAAAAAAATGACCCTTTAATAACGCCCACTCGCGTCCCCTTTAGAGTTTTATCCCAGTTTTCAAGTAGTTTGTGGGCTACGCTAGGTTTGTATAGACGGTTTGTGATTTAATACTAATACCTTTTTTCCATGTTATTTCCTGTTACACAAAATTGCCCCTTTAATAACGCCTGCTCGCGTCCCCTTTAGAGTTATATCCCAGTTTTCAAGTAGTTTGTGGGCTACGCTAGGTTTGTATAGACTGGTTTGTGATTTAATTCTAATACCTTTTTCCCATGTTCTTCTGCCTACTCTAACCCAAACTAAACACCTAACCTATTTTGTAAAAAAATATTATTATTATATGGCAACACTTTTCTTTTTTTGGTTGGCACTACTGAAATTTCAAAAGTAAATAGTTGTTAATTTGATTTTCTTAAGTCATAATTGATAAATAAAACATGGTTTCTATGTATCGCGTACGAAGTTTCAAAACCCTATATCTCAGTTAATAGTGCCGACCCCCACCTAATTCTTTCAGATTCGGATTCCCCAGCCCTAAATTAGTCTAAATCAAGTTCAATTTCGGTTATACTCCCATAAACCGAATTTTACCCTCAGATCGCGAAGTGCAATTTTATTAAACTTTGATCGGCTGTATCTCCCTCAATTTATTCTTCCGCGCCTTAATTCTTTTTTTAATGAGTTTCTACACACTTTTCTCATCTAGAAAGTGCATTTTTATTCAATTCCCAGAGTTTGGCGTGATCTGCATTTCACCCGTAATCACGTATACATAATTTTCATGGAGATTTAAAAAAAAATTGTTGCCACTAAAAGATAATTTACTTCAATTTAGTCAGTAAGTTAAATCACTAAGATTTATTTAATAATCGGAAACATTTTTAATTATCATAAGTATTAATAGCAATCTTGAAATTTTATGATTTCTTTGAAGACAGATGGGTGGCCGTTCTGATATTTAAAATTTGTGGATAGTAAATTATATAACAATCGTAAAAAGGTCCAAAGTAAAGACTCCAACTATATTTTCAGGTCTATTAAACGAGTCCTCTTTTGACCCGTTGAATTTATACTTGAATTACGATGGCGAGCGTCGGGTGCGGGGGTGTCAGACTTTGGCCGGAGACTGAAAGGAAATATTTAATAAAACTCTCATACTCTCATATTTTATATATATTTAATTGGCGTAGTTTGAATAATGTTTTATTGAATAATATTTAAATTTTGTTCACTGAAGAGCTTTAAAAAATATATTAAAAACATTGATTTACGTAGTTTCAGAAAAATAGTAGGTATTTTATAAAAATATATATAAATGGTGTATTATATTCGACGTAAAATATTTTTTATCTTGATTTATTCAAATTCAAATTAAAAAAATATATTTATTGCACAAAAATACAGAGTACAAAGGGTATAGCTTATAGGTTACATCCTATTTCTTCCAGCTAACCCAACAAATACAAATTATATTACATAACCCAACAATTACATGTTTACAAATGTACGTAAATAATAAATTTAAAAATAAATAACAGCCATTTTATTAACAGTTAAAAGGTAAGAAATACAAATTTTTAAATATTTAATTTTAACTGAGCAGGAGAAAACATGCATTCATATAATATTTTCCCAGGTGCTTCTATGGACACAGGCGACTTCGAAAATGCACAAAACCATAAAATATTGAAATATCCTTCGTACCCTATTAAATTACGAAATGCAAGCTCTGTTTTTTCCAATGTTGCCCCTTATGAACAGGTTTAGTTTAAGTAAGGTTCAAAGAGGAAGTTCATTAAGCGAAAATGTTAGATAATAAATTAATAAAACACGAGTCGTTTGTATTGAGCAAAAATCTCTCGACAAATGCTTAAGTTGTATTTAAAGATACACTGAATTTTGTTCATACCCACATCATTAAATAACAGAACAAAACGTGTTTTTAATAATTTTTGTAGCTTAGCTTGCGAGTTTTTTCTATCGAGGGAATTTCATATAATTACCGTTTCGGCTTTACAAATGTATGTATAAATATTATCTTAGAAAATAACATATTTTTTTAGGAACTCAACTTAAATTCTTAAAGGAAAATATTTTATAAGTCTGTAGAAATTTGGATAAGGTGAAACCGATTCGGTAACTAACCCCTCAAACCTCAGGCATATTCTGTCAGAATATTTCAGCTTGGCAATTTAATTTTTCTATAAAGCTTGGTATTTTCTCTTTCTAACACCGTATAAATCATATTTCTCACCATGACAGTAAGAGAGACACAACGATTTCTATTAGCCCAGCTACACTACTCGCGAAGTTGATCGAAGTTGACCGAATACGATAGTGTGGGCACGAACTTCGCTTCGCTTCGGGCAACTTCGCTTCGCTTCGCCCGACTTCCGATTGTTGTCGGTAAATGCGCCCGAGTCAAAGGACTCGAAGCGCCACGGCATAAATAAACCAATCACTGACTGGTTGGACTGAGTTACTCGCGAAGTTGCACGAGTGTGTGGGCACGCACTTCGAACTTCGGCTAACTTCGTCGAGGACTTCGTCGAAGCGTCGGAGCGAGTAGTGTAGCTGACACTTTAGAGTTGTTCAAAAAAGCAAACGATCTTGCCTGAAAGGTTAGTTAAAAAAAAAACGAAATTTATGAAGGTGTTTTAATCCATAAAGTCATATTAAAATGAACTTTCATCATTGATTGAAGGTTTCAAAAATGGAAATATTTAAAATAACAAGAATTTGAAGTTGCTGCTTCGTTGCCGGTAATACTTTGAACATTTTTTGCGCCTTTTCCGATTTGAGCTGTGGTTACATATTCCACTTGCACCCATTGTATATCCGGTCCTGTTAAAGGCTATGCCTTTATCGTTACTATTGTACCCGTTATGAAGTTTTATGTACCCACAATATAATATTATCATTGGCTTTGTGTTCCCATTCTCAGTACAGTATCAGGAGTTACCGCACTGATTACAGGAATTATGAATTTTTCTCATTGTATTATGTTAAATTGATGTACATTATTAATTTGTGTTTAGATAAAGGCCTCGATATTCTGTTATATTATTATTATACCCAATGAAATATCGTTATTTGAATGCAAGACTATCTACTTAGTGAAATGTAATGACTTTTTCAAATAAACAGATTCCTTTTGTAATATTAATGATGATTTGAAAAAATTGTGTTCTCTGAATTGTGCGTATTTCTTGTAAATATGTTCAGTGCTATGAGCTAGTATAAGCCATTATTATATCTCTTCCTTTGGATTCATATTCCGTTTTGCCGTATACTAGCTATCATATAGATATAGCTTCTCACTACGTACCTAGTCATTGTCCTTTGTGAAATATATCGTAGAGAAATAAAAAAGTCACGGGAATACATAAATAATGTATGCCCTTATAAATGTTTATACGGCTATCGAAAACTCCGTGTAAAGAGAGGTCCAGCCTGTGTGCCATAGCCCGGGGATGTTTTCAGTTTTCTTCTTCTCACCCTATTGGTTTTCCTTCTCTTTCTATTAGGCTTTTTTCTCCAAAGTGAGTTAGTCGAAACTTGTATTTTTCACAAGGTGAAAATATAATTATCATTATCCGTTCACGTCGTTTAAATCGATAGCCATAATACGTTTAATCAGGGTTTTCAAATATGTTCAAGGTTGATACGATTTTATTAAGTGGAGAATCATATTAATATGAACAGTGACATCAATATATTAACACTGCATTCTGCACACTGTGACCACCATTCAGAAACGAAACGTATACTTTAATTTACCATAGCTCTAAGCTCGTAATTTACTATAGTGATCAACATCTTAAGTGGAATACACATTGCCTACTTATCACGAATAAACTTATTTATTACTTCAAAAACATTAGAAACATACTGGACTCCAAATCTATAAAAAATGTTTATTACTCTCTTTGTCAATATAGCATTGAGTATGGAATAATAGCATGGGGAGGTGCAACATTATCAGCTCTAGATTCATTATCGAAGGCACAAAAATTAATAATAAAAGTTATTCTTAAAGTTCCCTTAATAACAAGTACTGCAGATATATTCTACAAATTCCATGTATTAGATATTCGAGGAATTTACACAAAACCATCTTAACTCACCTGTTTACAAATAAAATAAATACATTTTATGAAAATACCCAAAATATTGTAAACACGAGGCCCAAAACCAAAGAACTCATACAAACACCTAAAACAAACACAACATTTGGTCAAAAAAATTTCAAATACATTGCGGCTAAAATATACAATAACCTACCTGAAAAATCAACACAATCGAATAATATTAACAAATTCAAAATCCTGATCGAACAATGGATCATCAAAAAAGGTCATGCAATAATTAGTCACCTCATCCAAATATATTTATTTATTTATTTAAGGAGAAAACACAGATACAGACAGTAATTAAAAGATGATTTGGTAAAACAATAACTTGAGAATTCGCCTGCATCCTAACTATTTCTCACTGATTGACTGGTTGATAACAATTTTAAATATTTTTTACATGTAAATAAGGTTATAGTATAAAAGAAAATTATTTTCTATGTAGACAATGCTATTTCAAATAAAAGTGTACCAATATTTTTTATACAAGTTTAGAGATAAATCATAAAAAGTACTTAAAGAGTATAATGAATGAAGTAAGTACACATTTTCTTTTTTTTAATAGGAAAACAGACTTCAATTTCCTACCAAAAGTACTATATGTATCAAAAAATATGTCGGAATTCTTCAGGTTTTGGTTTTTATTATACAATTCCCACATTCTTCCGATTGGATCCCTGACACCAGCATTTGTGCGCGTCCAGCTAATATGGAATAAGTCGTTAAGCCTCGTCGTTCTGGGTGGTATTTTAAAGTTTATTAGATTGAGTAAGCCAGGACAGTCGATAAAGTTGTTACAGATTTTGTACAAGGTCATTAGGTCACGGTAAGTTCGCCGGTTAGTAAGAGTGGAGACGTTATATTTCGAGAGCATATTTGTGTATCCCCGTTTAGGTGCGCTCATTCTGTGGTTGAGGTAACGCAGAAATTTCTTCTGGATACTTTCAATATTTTATTTATAGATATCGTAAAGTGGATTCCATATGGAGGTGCAGTATTCAAGTTGAGAACGGACGAGCGTATAGTAAAGCAGAAGGTAGGTTTCAGGTTTTCGAAATACGCGGCTGTTTCTGATAACAAAGCCTAGCATGCAGTAAGCTTTATTCACAATGTTTTTAATGTGCGCATCGAAATGAAGTTTGGAATCAAAAAGTACGCCAAGATCCCTCATACAGTATACACGATCTAGTGAATAGTTGCCAATATAATAATTGTGTATTATAGCGTTATGATTTTTAGTGAAGCTTATTTGTTTACATTTGTTGCCATACAGCGCCCTTGAGGTGATTTCTCACGAAAACGGCGCTATATAAATTAGCCAAATATTATATCTCGCCATACACTACCAATGGGATTGTATGGTGAGAGATATGCTGAAATAGGCAAAGCCACGAAAATATGGCGCGCTTGTGGAGCGGTCTGTCACAGGTGAATAGTAGGTTTGTAACACTTTTATATCAAGGTCGTAAAAATCTTCGATTTTCATGATTCGATGTCTGAAGTTGTTTGTAGACTAATACTCTTTATTTGCAAAATCATGTTTGTGTGTTGTTTATATAATATCGATTCTGCTTTTTTCCGTAATACCAAACAAAATCAAGTTTTTTTTTTCCATCATCGTCGGCTATTGACGAGGCGAGCACCTACCGTTCAATCAAGTTCCTTCCAATGAAGTTTAAACATTAATATTCAACGAAAAATCTAAAAACACCCTCAATTTTCAAATATAAATTCTTTAATTATTTACATATTTCGTGGAAATCGATCGCTTTATGATTTAAAATAAAGCTCTGTGGTTGACGTCCACTTTTAAGAATCAATCTGAATTAAAATATGGATCAAACGAACAATCTCAGTGTCATCAATGTGATTGAGCCTTATTGTGCTCGGTGGACGTTTCAAGTTAAACCATCTATTTCCGTGAATTTACCTTAGCTGAGCTTTGAACTGAGAATGTGACATTCGCAAAGCTTTTCGTGGGACTACCGCACCAACAACGAAATCAAAATAATATCGTTGTTTGACCTTTGATGCCATAAACATATGTACAACATTGGTTCATGCATTCGTGTTTGTTAAATTAAGCATACATAATGTAGTTTTATTACCATAGTATCTACACTATTTAAATTTAAAAAAAAATATATAAATATATATATTACACAACCTAATAAGTAAAATTAATTGATTATAAAAAAAAATTATTCATGAACTTAATAATAATATATATTTATTGCGCTATCTGATATATTTTTCTTCAAATGTTTATATGTTTTGGGATCAAAGTTAATTCTTTTCTATCTGATATTACAAAAAAATAATTAGACAGCAAATGCAAAGCATATGCCGTGACTAGCGTTTCTAAGCAACTTTAATTTTTTAAATATTTATGTTGAGGGATCAGTAGGATTTATAGGCCCTGTTAGGAGCAGTGGCGGCCAGCTAATATGTGCTCCCGAGCGCCGAACAACCAACAAGATTTCCGACATGGCTAATCACAATACGAAACTCGGTTAGGTTATAATATCTCATTCAAAAGGTACCTACTTATTAAGCGCGCTTAACTTGCAGACCGACTTTGACTTGTGCCTATGTTCGTAGCAGTTCGTTTTCGATTGCGATCCAAAATTTAACTGCTTTGTCGCATATTCTGCGGAACACTCGAAAGCGTGGGTACATACCAGTGCATACTATTCTTTGCAAATAATACCATATCAAGGACGGCGTTCGGGGTTTAACCACCACATCAGAAGGAACGGTTTATTCAGAAGAAAGTTAAACTTAAACGCGTATGTTTGATATTATTGTCGAAATCGTGGTTTCAATTTACCATCTGCTATTTTTCAGCGAATGTTCCGCTTCTTCGATACAAGCATCAGGATAAAACTTGCCATTATGAGATGAGTGATGGTCAGATTACTTATTATCAGTTCGTCAGTACTCGCGCTTGCCGGGCATTGTCTGTTGCATTTAAAACTTTTCTTACTCTGCGAAAGTTTTGAAGTTTAATTGCAGGTTATATCGATCTTGTATATCAATTATTAATAAGGCATATCAATTGAGGGTTATACTAATTTATGATTACTTTGTGTTTGTTCAACGTATAAATTAGGAATGAGTTTGAATGTGGAATACATTAAGAACAATAGGTCGAGATTTGAAAACAAAGTGATAATAAAAAATGCCGGTTCACCTAAACCTGAACTGATAATAAAACAAGAGTGCAAATCTGGATCGAAGAAATTTACTCGATCATTTAACAAAAAAATGTATAATAAAGCTTCGTGGCTCTGTGGATGTGATCAATTGAATAGTTTATTTTGTTTTCCGTATTTAATTTAAGATGTTGATTCAGTTTGGACAATCAGCGGTGTTACTGATGTAACTCACCTTTCTGAAAAAATAAAAAAAACATAATTCTTCTCATTTATATTTACAAAAAATTTTGGGCTTAAAGGTTTTAGGAAAAGTTGACATAAGAATGCGATTGGATTCAGTCTACCGTGCCTAAGTTAAACACCATAATGAGCTAGTTAATAAAAATCGATACAGGTCAAATTTCCCAGAACATGATTTCAATGTGAAGCTTAAAACATATGACTTCCTAAATAAAGTTCAGTTAAAAGGCGAACTCTGTGCAATTTACGCCCGCGACGATTTTTCAAAAGCTAACGGCGCTTTATCGATTTTACAACTTTTTTATAGTACTTGTTTATTAGAAGACTTTTCCGAGACTATGAAATTACTAAAACGTGTGTTCACCATTCATGACCTTTGGGATGACCTCAGTTGAAAGCTAAAGATGTTTCTCAACGTTAAAAAGAATAACATCATTTTTAAAAACGTTGAGCCCGTACAGACTGAACGCTCTATCAGTGTTAAGCATTGAAAAAGGTTTATTCAGTCTATGCCTGATTTCAACACGAGAATCATAGAGGTCTTCGCTAAACAAAATGAGCGGAGAATAGAACTTCTTTATAAATACGTATGTACCTTTATTTAATTATTTTCTGACTTAATGTTGTAATCCGGTGAACCCCCACATATTTTGACCACCGGCCGCCACTGGTTAGGAGTTCTACCGAGCCGAACCCTCTGATATGAAAATATCTGGAGTCGGTGAATTATTTTCCCATTTGATCTCTGGTGAGTTGTGTTGTTCTTGTATTGTTTTTATGTATTTTTCTTATATATTACACTTGCATAATGTTGATTGACTAGATGATCATTCTTGGAAAAGTGTGTGGAAGGGTTTAGTTTTTCCTATGGGGAAGATTTAACCCAGGCATAAAGTCGGAAATGATATATGTATATATATATATAAAGTTTCAGTCGCCTCTAGGAATTGAATCCCAGGACTTCAGCCTCACCTGGGCTTTGTTCTATAATTTGTATATTGCTCTATATTTTACTGTTCGTGTAAGATTTAATATTACATGTTACATTTCTATTCGATTATATTCATTGTAAAAAAAACCACCAGGTGTTTTTTTCACAAAATTAGCCCTACAAAAATATTGTAATTATTATATGTTCACAATTCTTTAAGTAGTAGTAGGCACCCCTTTAAATTTATAGTCAGTAAATACATCTGAATTTTGATTGGTAGGTTTTTTTTCCGCGGGTTTAACATATTTAATGATTATATTCACTGTTCTGTATTCAAAATATCATTAATTTAATAAAGATCTCTTCTTGGATCTATATTTATATTTACAATGTGAATTGTTCCTGCAAATTTGGTATTAGTTACTTTCATCCAATTCTAGTGAAAGTAATAAAGTAGGTTCATTAGCTACTAATAAAGATAGTGTGAAAGTATAAAACTTTTTAAAACATTCATAATATCGATTTTAGTACCAGGAATGCATAAATATAAAGTAGGTTAGAAACATTTCTCTTAGACTCCCTTATATATTTACTGAGATATAAATTTATAGGGGAGACCAGGGAAAATTGTACCACGGGTCAGTAGTACCAAACCGAATAACTGTAATAAGTACGTTTATGATGCGTCGGCAGGCGATGGCCCTGACATGTGCGGACATGCTGCCATTTGCCCGCGGGATACAGTGGAACCCGGACGTTTATAATTAGAATAAGACATTTTTAAAAGCCAAAAGTAACTTTTTAGATTGCATTCATAGCATAATATTACAAACGTAATAGCATAATTACTGTGCTGTTTTCATTTCCTGTTTTACTATCCACATTGCTTTGGACAAATGTGTTTACTTTAGGACGTGTTCTGTAACGTTAATGAGTCGAGAATAACCATAATTTTGCGTTTTAATTTTAAAAGACCGGTCGGGGATAGTTGTACCGATTTATCGGGGGACGATTGTACCGGTACAATTGACCACGTGCTACAACTAATCCAGTATTTTTTTAAAGTTTATGTAAGTACAGCTTCCAAGGCTTATAAGCTCAAGTGTATGTCCGTCCTTAACACTTTCAATGTCCAATTATTTGTTCGTTGTACTTTTGTCTGTCTCTTTTCCATGTCAAAGTTCCCATTATTTGTAAAACAATAATATGCCCAAATTATTTGGAGGATAGTTGTACCCCAGAGACAATTGTAGCACATTGTTTTCAAACAAACAATTTTTTTTTTCTCATTTTCTTGAAATTAATAATATTGTTTGTTTTGTCTTTTTATTAAATTGAATAGTTAAGTTTCGTGGTAATACTTCAACAGACCAATTCTATAAGAGTTTTAGTGTGGCCGGGTAAATTGTTTATTATGTATATAATTGATATATTTCTTTAGTTATATATTTTAGAAACTAATAAAAATAACTGATTTTCCTCAGTGAAATTATTAATATTGAACAACTTTATGCCCAAATTATGCCTGCTTTAATCGACATTCCGCTGCTGGTAAAACTGACCACAGGGTGGGGGCCAGTTGTAGCATTTCCCCGATATATTTACGCGCTTATAGCTATTTTCTATAAGATTTAGAAATGATAATAATATAAGAATTTGGTAGACAGCTAAATTCTATAACCTAATATGTGAAAATGGTTAAAACTAAATTGGTACAACTGTCCCCGGTCTACCCTAGACTATCCAGATGTAGGAGGAGATGGTCCACAACTTGTGGAAAGTACGAATACTGTTACAAAGTAGCATTACGATACATTTCTGGATAAGTTCTGTGTAGCAACGAACTAAGTAAGCACATTGTTTATGCTTTTGGTATTTTCACCAAACGGTTCGCATTCCGTTCGCATAAGTACAGTACAGTAGTGCGAGCTTTTAGAAACTGGGAGCCGGGAGCGCAGAAGGGATAGGGGATGATCCGTGTAATATATTGATGCCTCACCACACCCCGATTGTTTATAGCCGGCGTAAACCGTTCCAAAGGACGAGCCCGAAACCGATGAATAAACAAACTCTCTTCCCTACCGTTCCACTGTAAATTCGCAATAAAAACGTCGCCGCAGGATACGACTCGACGACCATCTATTGCAATTCCGCCCCGTAACTTTGTCTTGAAATTATGGCTTGGGGAGGCCTACTACAGTTTGACACAACTCTAAAATAAAAATGTATTATGACTCTGGCCGTTATTCTACACTATTACCATTTCAAAAAACATAAAGTTTATTGTTTTGTCTTGGGGTGAAGTAAAACGCCAATTCTGCACAGATACACTTTCATTCTACGACATTCTTCTTGTCCAATTTTCTTACTTTTAATACGCTAGTTATTCTGTACATCTTCGGGGTTTTACCCACACGCCAAAACGATCGCCTTTTAATGTTTTGCATTTGCGAATTGATTAAATAAACTCTCTCTCTCGACGTTAAACGTTTTTCCACTAGACTGCAGGTAACATTTCTATGTAGGCGTAGAAAAGTTACTATTGTATGTGATTTTAATGTAAGTTATGAAGAGTTATTTGTTATTTATGTGAGATAATGTAAGTTATAGAAGTAATTTTTTTATACTAAAGTTTCCAGTTTGAACACATCTTTTGAACATAAAAAACGCCGTTCTCGGGTTAACTCCTAGTACCTAATCTAATTTCAACTTCAATTTTTTTACGTTTCAACATGTTATTTCACTCGCCCACATCAACCTTTTATACATTTTTGTGTTCTCTTTTTATGCTAATTCGAACATTTTTATACCTATACAAGATTCACATTAGGTATCACGTGTGCAGTTTTAGCAAGAACCCGAACCGACTGAATATTTCATGTCACAGCGTTGTTTACGTCTGTCTTGGGGGTGCTCCCTACCCTGATGTAAGGAATGCCACAACCCCTTAGGTTCCTTCACAGCGTTCCTCAGAATTGAACACTGAATAAATGATCCACATATTTGCGACTAAACCGGTTGACCAAATATAAGCCGGAAAACTCGCTGGGTTCGTAAACAGAAGTCCACTGAAACCCGCACGCAATGCTGAGCTTACCAACGACGCTTGTAGCTACAGCAATAAAGACAATTTAGTGTGGCATGGAAATAGTTTGTTGTTGAAAATGATACATATTTCTAAGTTATGCTTATTTCGACTAACCCAGTTGACAAAATATATGCCGGAACACACGCAATGCTGAGCTTAACAACGATCATAGTACAAGGTGGGGCAAAATTAATATCATAATGTGAATGTATCATAATTTTTGCAAATGACGTCAACTATCATTGTGCTTTGACATTTATTTTGTAGAGAGATAGAGAATTAGTTGACAACAAGCAATGGAGCGATACACACCTGAAAAACGCAGAATTATTGTTTCTGCTTATTTAACCAATTTCTGGTATATTGTTTTAACGCAGCGTGAATTTCGTAGTCGTTTTCCTCCTCGTCCTGCACCATGTGCGCGAACAATTAAGCGTTTGGCTGAGCGTCTCGTTCATATCTTCAAATAAACTTTACTTTTGCTACATCTGCTTTAAAACGACAGACCGGAAATTGGTCATACAAGCAGTAACAATTATTAACATACGAAGCGGAAATTCAGTATCCTGAAACAGTAACTTCACTCGAATGTCGAGTTCTTACAATGTTTGCACTGTTTATAACTTTTAGGTCATCGCAACTGTTGTATGTAATCATTTACATATTTCGATCCCCCAAATTTTCAGATCTATTCATGAACATTTCCAGAAGTGCTCAAGTCATATGTTATGTTTGTGCTTAAATAAAAATATTTTAAAACAAGTCGTTACTGTGGATAGTTAGATTGAATATTGGTAACTTCATTTTTAAGTAACGGGCAGAAAGGGCCATTAATCATATTTATAATTTATACAATTTTAGACACAGAGCGTACATCAAGATTGATAGGTATCCCTCTCTACATAACTTTAAAACTTCAATTTATTCCTCCCATTGGCGGTTAATTTGGCTCGCGGTGATGGAGCCGCCAAAAAGAAAAGTGACTTGTTAAACTTCCTCAGCTCTCGTTCCCGTCGAGAAAAGTTTCGAACAGTTCCCTATTATTCGTTTTGTTTATTTGTCCGAGCTGAGTCTTCAATAAAATTTACGAGCCACCATCCCTCACGCGCTGTCCTTTGAAATCCATAAAACGCGACAAAGATGTAGTTTTCACTAGAGCTTTAAAAATCGCTTCCAATTCTTCGCTTTTCCTTGTTAACGCTTCCCTAAATGCGGCCTTTTCTAGAGCTTTCAATTTGCTTTGGATAATCCAGAGTGTTTAGCCATTACTCGTCTAGATTTCCACAAGACCGTCAGTCGTCTGAATAAAATGGCCATATTTGTAAACCAGCCTTAGAGCTAGCTGGCGGTTTTTCGCTGTCCGAGGCGTCTAGACAACTGAATGTAAAATGGAGTAAGTAGCGAAGAAGTAAAGAATTAAGTAGCTTATATGTATTGGGTAATCTAGATAAACTGGATCACTAGTTAGACAAAGCTTACAACTGAAACTGTTTTTTCTTCTCAGTCTGCAACATGTCTTGAATATACTGAACATACTCTTAGAATGAGTATATTTATTTTCCTAACAGACCGAGATCATTTTTTAATATTGTAATCCTTTTTCAAACTACAATACCGACCCCTACATCCCTTCGCAACTATATGTTACTTTATTTAACACCCGTTTTCAAATTACAATACCGACCCCTATAACACTTCGGAACTATATGATACTATGTTTTTTAAAGGTTTTATGTATTTATGGATTTCTTTTATAAAATTATTTTCATCCTATATTTGTTTGTTTTTCTTAAATATATAGGTATCTATCTATCATTCATATCTTGTGCCTATCATTACAGGGTAACTTGAAAAGAAGATACCCGCTTAAAAATATATTTTCATATTTCGCTTCACGTTCTTTGTTGCCTTCATTCCTATGAAGATTTTTGATAATGACTGTTATCAGAAGTTTGTTTGGGTTTATCCTGAATATTTCTGAAGTTAATATTATTTCTATCTGCCTACACAAGTTTTTTTCTTAAAAGTATTTGTACAATTTCAAACAAATATCGTGAACTTATTATAAATGTTTCAAATGTGTTTAAATATCGCGATGTGAACTTATGTGTTCTCGTAATTATTTTCAGAAAGTCAGCTTTCATCTCGGCATGTTAAGCAATTAGAGAGATACAACTTCAAAGTTGTTCCCATTAACGTTGTTATCTTGTTTCCCAGATCAATGTGCTCTCCAATTATCGTTTAATGTAGGAGGATTTCCTCGTAAAGCCTTCTTTATATTATTGAAAAGTTGTTTTATTTTTCGTTTGCGAGAAATGCAGGAACAATGCGGCCCACACACGAGAGTTCCCGACAAAGGTTTACATTGTGCTCCTTCCCTCGCTTTCCTTCTCCCATTTTAATATTTGATCGCTTCCCTAGGCTGTTCGCCGATTTATTATTTATCGTTTATTTAAGTTGCAATGTATTTTGAATTGGAATGGAGTAGGGAAAAATTTTCCTTGTGCCAATTGTTATTTTGCCAACAAACTTGTTTAATTTTAATAAGCGAAACACTGTATCGTGTAACAATTTGGCTACTTTACGAATTAACTCATTCAGTTGTTCATTCAGGGCTAAAGTTGTTTACATTATAGGAATGGAATTTAGGATTAACTCAAAACTCGGTAGGAAAGTTACACGGAATAACCTTTCCTAATTTTCAGGTAGAAACAAATTGTTGTGTAATGTGCAACACAACTCTGCTCTTCTACCTACGGCTTGCGTTGCTATTTGATCAAGAGTGAACCTTGGCTTTTCAGTGGCTAATTCAAATGATATGTTTGGTGGTGAACTCATCAAAATTGTTTATGTAAGTGACTATGGAAATAAAATAATATAATTTATTTTTTAAAAATATTCAAACAATTCAAAGATACAATTAAACATTGAATTGCAATTTTGCACAACACTTATAAGTTCCGTATCGAAAAAAAATGATAACATTTTTTCGTATTTGTTTTTCGTTGGGACACCCAGCATTTCTTCCTTTATTGACTGCACGCCACCGATATCTCCTTATAGTATACAGGTGAATACCCCAGGGTTCATTACATGTATTTAATAGGTTATTATTCCATAATGCATTCGGTGATAAAATTTTGTCGCCCGCGTAAAACTTCCCTTAATCCGAGTGTTTTTCCAAAACCCATAAAATCAATTTCTCCCCTCGCTGCTCGGGAGATTGCGACATATTTAAAATCACATTACGGCGCCGTAGGTCCTACTAGGGCCCACAAAACACGGAAGGTCTTTGTGTTTTCATTTCGGCTGGAATTACCCGGTATTTCTACCTTCGTTGCACAACCATTAACCGACTGGGTTCAGGAACCAGGACCCGTAGAACATTAGGCGTAATGAGAGAATGCGTTATTCAATATCCATTAGTTCAGCTTCTAACCTCTGGCTGGCCCGGAAGTGGATATCCCCGTACTGTGAGCTCTGTGCGGCTTCGTTTTAAACTCCTGTTTAGAAAAGTAGGCATCTCTTACGGTTTTACCCAATATGAAAATACGATATGAAATGCGCGGCCTTTTTCATGCAAAACTTCATTTTCGATTTGAGGCCAAAATATTTTATATAATTATTATTTCATGTGCAGGCAGCATTCTGCTGACGTGCTCATATCTGATTTTACAATAAGTTGAACGGTAAAACGGCGCTATACAAATCATCCTATTATTATTATTATTTGAGTAATTAATTTAACCAATTTTTTAATCAAAAGGTGTAGCAAATATCTCGTACGGATACGAGATATTTCATTTACTATTTGTGTTTTAATTATAATGGGCCGTTAAACTTTTAATGTTTTCACTGAGTTGAGAGTAATTATGTTTTTCAAGTTTACCCATGCTACTGTAATATAATGAAATATAAATAAATAATAAAAGAAGCATTGCAAGATAAGCGTTTTTTGGTTCGAAATCAAAAAAATATGTATGGAAAATTTGTGTTCCAACATCAATAGTCGTTTGCAATTTAAATTTAAGAAAATGTTCTATATTATATTTTTTATTTCTTCACTTACCTTGAAGGTAAGGTAAAATATTTATTTATTTTTTTGGAATAACTTTATTGAGTAAAACCTCAAATTGTAATATTTAATTATTGAAGACAATATTAGCGATTTCTAAACGAAAATCTGAAACAGAAAAATCAGAAAAGGATATCATATCATATGTATTTCAGCCTCTTTTATGTAGAAGAGTTTATTGCTTCTTTGCATTGTATTTAATTACGTTTACATTTTTAACCTCACTAAGACAAGCCTGTGTCAATGTTAATATTATTGCAAAATAATAAAAATAACACAAAGATTATATATTGAGAGAACAATATTGTTACATTAATGTTTCTATGAATTGGGTACCTACATGGTAGGTACATATTAAGATAATCCCAGCCAATTCATTACAGTATAATATAATAAACATGTAGGGTGACCGTGGTATACATTGATATTTAATTGTAAAAAAACGTGAAAAACTATTATTTTAAAAAGGACCAGAAAGAAGAAAAAAAAGAACTACATTGTAAAAGGAGAAGAATGAAAAAATATTCTTGCCCAACATATTATTCCAATTTGTGTTTTTTACAATTTATTAATTTAAAATAATGTATAGTATACTTGCGGAAAATTCCAGAGTGGAAGATACTCTCAGTATCGCCCTGGTGTAAGACCACTATTTAGGATTGAAAAGTTGCTTGAAATGGCTCTTGCCGTGTTTGGTGACCAGATCTGAATAGTCAGGTACCCCCCACCATTTCCTTCCCCTCCTCACAACCTTCAGCCTCATAACATACCCAAATTGGGGATGCCATGCTCTCACTGGCTCCAAGCGGTTAACAGCAGTTGGGACTTTTGTGCAATATTCATATTTTAAAAAAAAATGGCCTCAAATACTTGTATTGTTTTATAGTCTGCACGGAAGCAACATTCGCCTTTTCACGTGTCCAATTAAACCCCATATTTGCTGGCGGAACCCACGGATAATAAATAAGTTCATCAAATCCTTTGAATCTTTTAAATGGATCGGTAATCCTGGCCAAGAATACCCCTAATGTCGAGAGCGCGTACCGAACACCGAGAGTCGGTAGGTTTAGCTAACCTAGTTCCTGCTTTATATTCAATATGCCCCTACCACTGACTAAACCTTTCTCTACATACTAAATTCCAATCGTTAATGGAAAATTTCTCTCGGAACGGTCAAACAATCCCTAATTGAGGAACGAATAATCCAATCACACTGATTTTTTGATAAAATCAGGAATGCTTTTCTTAATTTGTATTCAGGTGCGCGAAACATCATTAGAGGTCCCATGAATAAGTCCATAATTAATTGGGTTTTCAAATTGTTAACCTTTAATCTATATATTCAATACACATACAACAGGAGCGACGTGCGTTACGTATCGTTGATATATTCTTTAGTCACTAGATAAAGGGATGCCGCTAATAGATTCGCTGAAAAATCTCTCTCTCTCTCTCTCTCTCTCTCTCTCTCTCTCTCTCTCTCTCACCCGCTAAACTGCGAAAGCAGATTGTCAGCAGGTCAATGTTAATCATAACATTAAAGCAAACATGTACACTTGGAACACTGTACACCGATCTGGATTCCTTTATACCAAGCCCATATTGAAAGAATAGAAAGAATTCAAAAAAAAAAATTAAACATATAAATTATAAACTAAACTATAAACTAAACACTTCTCAAATTATACCGAATCCATTAAATTTCATAATTTTAACTCCCTCCAAACACGACGTCTAATTTTTGATCAAATCTAATATTGTTTAAAATCCTAAATAATGGTCTGGACTCACCAGAACTTACCAATTTAATAAATCATCATATTCCGTCTTGATCAACCCGACAATCTGATTTAATTTATTTACCCTCGTGTAGAACAAATGTGTGGTAAAACCATGTATGATCGTGTGAGGAATGTGGATATCCGCAAAGAGTGCAAGGCTGATGTAAGCGTAATGAGTAAGATCAAGAAAGGGACGCTTAGATGGTTTGGGCATGTAGAGCGAATGAGCGAAGAAAGGAGTGTAAGGAGAATATACGATGCAAATGTGAATGGTAGCAGAAGTCGGGGACGCCCGAGGAAGACATGGCACGACCAAGTGAATCAGATACTTGAGTCGGGCCATGTCAAGAGTCAGAACAATAGAAGAGTAAGTATGAGACGATGTATGAATGTGAATGAGGCAAGGAGTGTGTGCCAAGACCGAGTTGTTTGGCGGTCCGTCCTCTCTGCCTACCCCTGCGGGGAAACGGCGTGGTGGTTAGTTAGTTAGTTAGTTTAGAACAAATATTCGAAAAATTCCCCATATCCTCGTATATGTGCACAATATAATACAAAATTTTACAGCATTGACATTTTTGGTAATAACCTAAAGAAATGTGATATGAAGTAATGCGTACGATCGATTATTAATATGAGAGTATGGAATGTATCGGGAGCATCTCCTATCCTATTCCTATTTTCCTCTTCTTCTCCCCTTTAACACAAAATTAATTTTAAGATATTAAAACTTCATTTCCAATGAACTTTAGCATAAGAAACTTCTGTGGCTTGACTTTAGTTAACTTGTATATTATGTAAAAGCTGTTTGTTTCTTACAAATAAATAAATTAATAAAATGTTATAAGGAATTTCATAAGTCATTATTAGATACGCAGTTTGAATGTAGTTACGCATAGTGTTTTCTCTAATTACCGTCACATAGTTTTGTAGCTAGCGAGTAATTGCTTGGGTTGTATCTCAAAATGCGTACACATAAATGGTAGTGTCTACAGTAGAAAGTCTATTATCCAAACTTAATTGGGGGACATGGGTGTGCGAAAGATTGATCTGTTTGAATTAACGGGTTCAAAATGGTCGACTTCACGCACGATAATACCGTAGTTATCTACGTGAAGTGCGTGCTAAAACTTTACCAACAAATTAGATTAAAAGTACCCATTCCAAAGTAAGGATTTAAATGTCATTATGATTTGAAATGGAACGACCACTTCACAATCAGTTTTATTCTGTCGGTAGTATAGTATAGTTTAGCTGATTATTAGCCGAGTTGACGAAAGGCAGAACTGGGTTCACACTCAGGTGTCGTGGGTGAGAACCCGAAGTCCTCCATCATTGCACACGCAATATTTTATGTTTGTAATGATGATAAGATTTAAAATATTTTCAATAGTTATTCGTATCTCGGACAAAGTCTTAATTTTTTTTAAATCTATTCCAGCCAGTTGATAATATAAGTTTTGTCAAATCCATTAGTATATAAAAAAATATCATTCGTGCTTAGGGCAGTTATGTGAGTGAGTTTGTTGTCGCAGTAATGCGTAACACACACCCGCACCTTGTTTTACGAACAGAACGCCGTTTTCGTTAACAACTTCATTATATAAAGGGAAACTTCCTTTATTATCGTGAACGAGTATTTATCCGGAGTCCAACTACAACACAGTTTCCCGGAAGAAAACTTTCCGGGATATAATGTTAAAGGCATGTTTTTCTGTCTAAAGTTTTGTAATGTAAAGAAGGGATTTTTCCTACCTAATTTTTAAAGCAGTTTCATTCCTGTTTGCTGACAAGTTATGCTGAATGTCTCTCAGCAATTTCTCGTCTATGTTTTCAACAACCCTGAGCAAAATACCTTTTTGAACCTCGTTTGGATGTTTTTACATCAGGTTTCTTCGTTATTTATCAGACGTCCTCGGGAGGTTTTTTATTCGTCAGTTTCCTTTGCAAGTTTAAAAAGTTTTTTTAATCTTGTTCGGCATTATAGCAATCTTCTTTACAAAGCGGCAGATTCTTTCAGTGCTATCAAAAGAGAAAATATTATTAGCATAGCCATGGTGGAGGTCACCTTTCATGGTAGAATATTACTATGGTCGCTTTCATCAATCAACACTAAACGATCTTTGAATTATAGAAAAAATAAAACTCGCACGGTACTAGCAGACACTCTCCACCTAATATTGTTTTTAATCTTTCAATATTTGTGTACTACCTACTGGGAATACATGTTTTGTCCTATGCCTTGGAAAGCATAATTCTGTATTAACTTTTTTGATGCACATTTGAATAATACATATAGTTAAGAACGATGCTAGTCCTTGCAAATAGACTTAAATTTAAGCGTACCTGCCGCTGAACATGCCAAAGTTTTACTAAGCGATCGCTCAATTTAATTTGGGAATGCGGTAATTAATATAGCAAAATCATTTAAGCAGATCATCTTCCACTCTAGAACTTGCTGCAAAAATACCTTATATTATTAAAATTATCGAATTACAAAATAATACAAATCAGTCACATAAAATTTATTTGCGCAAGCCGAGATGAGAACCCGCGACCGTCGCGACGGTCGGACTAGCAAGCCGACGCGTCGGCTTGCTAGTTGAGAGCCTTAACCCTCGATCAATTAAGTGTTTTAAAATGTATTGTTACTTCAAGCGCCCTCGAGGTTTTATTTCACAAAAATGTAAATTCAGCAATTATTTTCTTAGCAATATTTTAAGTATTTACCTTCGTTAGCACCATACGCCTTAAAATTTAGAAGTGGTCTGTGCAATTAATTAAGATATCTATTAAAAGTTCACTTCTCTTGTTCACCATGAAAATGTCACCCAATGTAGTGTCGAGTGGCTTTTTAAATGTAAAACGAACGTTTAAGTCTATTCAAATTTCAATTAAGACCAAGCTTATAAATCGCGAATAGCTCTGCTTTCGTGACAGGGGGTGTCTGATTTCGGGCCCAGAGGTCGAAAGTTCAAAACCCGTCTACGTGCAAAACAGAAACACCATGATGGTAAATCACGTAAACAATTGAAGAAGTTCAGCGAATGACCTTCATTTTGTAAAATTGGCAATTTTTGGATATTAGTTGTGATGCTCTTGTGCTCTAAGTTCTAAATCCGGAATTGTGAAAACATATAGAAGAAATTGTTGGCTGATTTGAACTTTGACGAAATTGTAGGGTGGGGGAGTATTGGTAGTTCAATTAATAAGATACTGAATTCAGTACACACAAGGGAATTCGAAAAATCGTTAGGAAGATGTGTCAAAAAAGGTAATCCTGATTAAAAAATGGACGTTTAGAGGTTTGGAGACGTATGGCTGATGAATGGAATAATTAGTGTCGGAAAATAATATAATTGGCGATATTAATCATAATATTGAATCTTTTTATTACTTGCTGGATAAAATTATTACAGATCTCATCCCACTCATTCATTTTAAAGAATCAAAATATCCGAGATGGTTCAACAAAGAACTTGTTCAATTAACTGCCCTTAAAAAAGTTTTACATAAGAAATATAAAGAAGACAGGTCTTTATCAAATTATATTGAATTTAAAAACGTTAGAAAAGATTGTAAAATCTTATCAAAAATGTGCTACAATTCTTTTATTAATAATGTTGAAACTTCAATAAATCATAATGTAAAGTATTTTTGGAACTATGCAAAATCAATGAAAAATAACAACTTTGGTATACCCGCCAACTTGGAATATGCAGGTAAAAAGGCCAAAGACACTAAAAGTATCGCTGACCTTTTTGCTGATTTTTTTAAAAGCGTTTATGAATGTGAGACACCAGTTTCTGCTAGTACAGTATCAAATTTTACTACTGATCATAATCTTAATTTATCTTTTATCCACATAGAATATAATGATATATTGACTGAACTAAAATTACTAGATCAAAGCAAAAGTGGTGGACCAGATAAAATACCTCCTGTATTTTTGAATAATTGTGCTACCAATCTGGCGTATCCTTTATATTTGCTGTTTAATCAGTCTTTACGAACAGGATGTTTTCCTACTAAATGGAAATTCAGCTTTCTTACACCTATTTTTAAAAAAGGCGATAAACACGAGGTGATTAATTACAGACCGGTGTGCCTTTTATCAACAATTCCTAAAGTTTTTGAAAAAATTCTTCTTAAAAAAGTTATTTTCCGATTAAACCACGTCATTTCTCCTAAGCAACATGGTTTCTCTACTGGAAAATCTACCCTTACTAACTTGTTAACCTATCAAAACTATATATCTGATTCCATGTCTAGTAAATGTCAAGTTGACTCTATTTATACCGATTTTAGCAAGGCGTTCGATAAAGTCAATCATGAGTTATTGCTGAATAAACTCCATAAATTCGGTATAGGTGGTTCACTATATAAGTGGTTTAATAGTTACTTGACCGACAGATTACTGGCTGTTAAAATTGATGGCACATTTTCATACAAATTCACTGCTACGAGTGGTGTTCCCCAGGGATCACACTTAGGACCAATCCTGTTTTTATTATTTGTCAATGATGTATTGTATATTTTCAATGATGTTCAAGTGTTAATGTTTGCAGACGACCTGAAATTATTCAAAGCAATCAGAAACATTAACGATTGCCATATATTGTCAAATAACTTGTCAAGATTAATTATATGGTGTCGTGATAACCGCTTGCAACTTAACATAAGCAAATGTCAAATTATGAGGTTTCATCGAATAAAGTATCCAATATTTTTTGATTATTCCATTAACAACATGTCGTTAGTATCTGTCTCGGAAATTAATGACTTAGGTATTTGGTTTGACACGAAACTTAACTTTATCAAGCATATTGAAATAATAACCAATAAAGCTTTGAAAATGTTGGGATTTATTTTAAGGGTATCTAGTGATTTCAATAAGGTAAATACTGTAAAAACATTATATATGTCACTAGTAAGGAGTCATGTAGAATACAATTCCACGGTTTGGTCCCCAAATTATGAGGTTCATTCACATGCGATTGAAAGAATCCAAAATAAATTTTTAAGATATGTAAATTTCAAAATGGGCATTCCTAGAGAAAACCTAAATTACGATAACTTACTTTGTTCATTAAATTTAATAAAATTATCTGATCGCAGAATTATTTCCGATTTAACCTGTTTGTATAAAATCATTAATTCAATGTTTGATACCCCTGATTTATTATATGTAATCTCTTTTCATACTCCAAGCAGGTCGGTTTCAAGACAGTACCTACCATATTATTGTAGCAATTCTATGTCAACGTCCCAATATCATACTCCTATGCGACGGATTCAACAGCTAGGAAACAAATATTCAGATGTTGTTGATATATTTAGTACATCAATTTCAATATATAAGCATACCCTATTGAAGTTTTTTTTTTTCATCGAGTAGTGGAATATTTGAATAAAGGTATTTAATTTGATTTGACTAACATATAATAATTTTGTCAACTGAAATAGAAAAAAATATTTTGGATTTTTTATATGTTGTGCCTGCATTCTGTGTAGATCAAATCAAGTTGAGTGATATTTTGACTTTATATTTATTTTTCTGCAATTGTTTTAATAGTCGTTTCCTGCACTATTTTCATGTATAATTTCGTAAATATTTTTTATATATATGTATGTAAAAGCCTTAATAGGCGTGAAATAAATAAAAAAAAAAAAAAAAAATAATGGATAAATGGATAGATGATGAAGTTGGGTATGTCCCATGGAGGCCTACAACATCATATAATTGATAAAAGAAAAGTATAAATAACTGTATCAAGCAAAATGAGTGCCCCGGGACATAATCTTGTATTTGATCCTATCTGCACACCCCTGCATATTACATGTTGGTTATTTATATACTCGTATATTTTGAATCGCTTCGTTTCGGAAGTGGATCCTTTCAGTGGGTAGTTATATCTCTGGTGAGAGACAGACAATCAGAATGGAAGTGTTGCTTCAAAGGGTTTAGCTATTTACATGCAGCACGATGTAAATAGCCACACGCGACACGGCCTTCCGATTCGAAACATTCCGCAATTGATAAGTGCTATAAGTCCAACCAGTTGCGGACACTGTAACTCTAGTATTCAGTCACAAAAATAAAAATAAATAATACAATTAGGATCACTGTGTCGTCGCATTTTGCTATGTTCTGTAACACATAATCTGTCCTAATTAAGGTCTGCTAAATACAAACATGGTTTGCAACAAATTGTTCACGTTTTTTTAATAAATATTAAAAAAGTGACTACACATTGCTTTGAAACAAATTCGATAGTACCTTAGTACTTATTTTGTGCTCTTGTTATTATGCTCTCTTCTGTGTCACCGAACTTTTCATGATAACTTGTGTCGTACCTACTTATGTTGTTCATACTCAGTTTATTATGTTATGTATTATACAATTATTATTGTGCTTCTGAACAACTTACCTGTTATAATGTATACATATAAAAGCCTTGAAGGCGTGAATAAATACAATGTCCACTGTTTGTCTTTCGACCACTGTTAGCTAAACATTCCCTTTGACGCCGCCGCCAATGACGTGTAGTGATGTCTGGAATAGCGATACGTACCGTAATGTCGTCTGAATCGTGCTTTATTTGGATGGGATCGATAGTGCACGCTTATTAACAAACCCCACGGCATGCAGACCCGTTCATCACTATTCTCCGATGGGGTGAATTAAACCGATGCGCCATTGTCAATGTGGTGGCCGGGTCCATATTTTGAAAAGGGGTAGCTAGGGTAAGGGGAAGATATCTAGAGTTATTTAACCGTAGAAGATGCACATCGAGTATATTTTTCATAGCATGGCAGTAGTAATTGACGTGATGGATTCAGCCAATTTGAAATATCGATTAAAGTTCATTCGATACATTTGAAAATCGAAATATTATTGAGAGTGGTAGCGAATAATGATACATTATTTAACTGTAGAAGATACACAGCGAGAATGCTGTAGTAGTAATGGGCCAGAATGAAACACGCATTTCGGAATATTGATCACAGTTCATTCGACATTTATTTCGGTTAACCGATTCCAATTATGTATTCGAACAAAGAATCCGATCGAAGTAGGCGTGAAGTAGGATCGAAATAATATGATGTAGGTAGGCGTGACTGTGGGTTTAAACTCCAATTCAATGCTCTTATTGTTTGATAATCTGTCTGAAGCACAGGAGTCGTAATTAGCAACTCTTTTTTTCGTATTGGTAATTTTAATGATTTTTGGTTCTGGGAATACATTTCGAAATATCGATCAAAGCTTCGTTGATATTGTCCTTTTTGGAATGAGTTTCTTCCAACCTATCTATCTTCTTCGGTTTCTATAAATGCAAATATTTTTTTTTATTTCTATATAATATTTACAGTGTTCACATAATTATTTATATTTGTACATGATATATTTCAAACTTATAACTATAATATATTGTGTGTAAGGTAGGTTTGAGAAGGTGAAACTGTATGTGAGTAATATTGTATGTTTCGTGAACACCTCATTAGGAGAACCTGTGCTGAGGTGTTTACGTGGTTATGTATAGGTGTGACAAGTATTTATGTGTTGTAGGAGAAAGTTTTTTTATTTTTTATTGAATATTCATAAAATTTTAATGGTTTTTGTAAATTGAATATTCATATTAAATATGTAAAAAAAAATATTAATATATATTAACATACCTATATGTAAGTGAATATACTTGTATTGTAAGTGTGAGTATAGTTGGTAAAATCTAGAAAAACTTGTTTATTTATTATATACTTTTTATGGTTTAGTTATGTTTGGTTTGGAGTTATTATGTTTTGAAAATATATACATTTCTCAGCGTAGGTAGAGAAAACGATGTTCTTTCTCCGTAGAATTACGATCATTTCTTTTCTAATCAATGTTTAATATGTCATACAATACATAAAATATCTACGAAATTTTCTAATACATCCTGTAAAATAAGATAATCGATCAACATCGATATTCTAAATCCGTGTAATTAATTATTTATGTACCAAATGCTCTACTTATTTAAAAGTTTACGCCATATATTATGTACATAAATATTAACACATACCTCAACTGTCAGTTCAACAGCGGATGTGGGAGGGGGGAGGTTGAGAATAACTGACAGCGGAAGGGGACAGCAACCCCCAAACCTGGCAGCGGAATATACTAGATTGGCTCACGGCATTTTATTTCATAAACATTTACCTTTTCAGGGTTATTAAGCAACCCTTGAGCAGAGAGAGACACGCCGGCCAATAATAAAACTTGTAATAGCAAGGCGCGAGTACAGAGGCCTTTTTACAGCTTAATTACATTGTTGATATTCTGTCGTTAAATTCTTACGTATTTTTACGGTTATTATTAGCTTTTGTGTCTATCTGCCATATTCTTTTTCTTTATTCGAAGCCTATAAAACTTTGGTTATCTCAATTTGGCCAATGATGTAACGTTGATTAAAATGCGGATTAGAATGTAAAGAAGGTTTTGTACTTATTACTATTTAACCACCATAATCATTAAAACTATGTGTTTGAGGAAAAAAACATTAGCACGTCATATTAGCTGTAGACGACTCACCATATATACATAAGTATAAATATTAATTTAATTTACGTTCATAAATATTTTATTGTTAATTTAAATATTTAACCAAAGTATGTTGTCTTATTTGAATTACAGTCACAAGGAAGAAATCCATAAATGGTTTTATTTCGGCTATACTATACACGTACAAACTGAAAATAAATAAATAAAACAAACCTCCTCGGGGTACCATAGTCTAGTGTGGAACTCATATGAATAATGTATAAATGAAAGTATGAGCTTTTTAACTATTTCACCATGACCCCGTACGATGTGAAGTTCCGTTACTAGTCAAATTGTTTCGAATTTATTCAGTGAATTTAACGTAAATTTGCTGCAAACGGGGTAACACTGAAATATGCACGGAGCGCTGTGTGGTATTTTGGCAAATCAGGTCCGTGATTTATTGATGCTTTTTGTATCCGCATTTGGAATTACCACTTATCGAGCATAATATATGTATTATTATTTTTTTGATAAATTAATGTTTTAAAGACAAGATTTTATTTATGCATAGCACAAAGGATAACAATTATTTTTATAAGCAATAATTGTTCGCCTGAAACACTCATCCACATTGAAAAAATCTCCTGATAAAAAATACATGACGCCAACGGGACTCGAACCCGTGTCCATTCGATTTCCGGTCGAAAGCTCTGACCACTGAGCTATGGGGGCTTATTTCTTACCCGAGAAAATATTCAATATATGCTAGTGTTTCATTCAACAATTACTGCTTTTTACATTTTTTTCACCTGAGAACAACCAACTTTATTTTTATATGAGAAAGGCATTGTAAGTTGTTGACACGGGTTCGAGTCCCGTTGGCGTCATGTATTTTTTATCAGGAGATTTTTTCAATGTGGATGAGTGTTTCAGGCGAACAATTATTGCTTATAAAAATAATTGTTATCCTTTGTGCTATGCATAAATAAAATCTTGTCTTTAAAACATTAATTTATCAAAAAAATAATAATTAATATTTGACAAGTCCAAGTATTTCACCTAAAAAATGTATACAATTTGTATCAACGCCATCTAGTGAGAGATTTAGCACTTACAATGCCTTTCTCATATAAAAATAAAGTTGGTTGTTCTCAGGTGAAAAAAATGTAAAAAGCAGTAATTGTTGAATGAAACACTAGCATATATTGAATATTTTCTCGGGTAAGAAATAAGCCCCCATAGCTCAGTGGTCAGAGCTTTCGACCGGAAATCGAATGGACACGGGTTCGAGTCCCGTTGGCGTCATGTATTTTTTATCAGGAGATTTTTTCAATGTGGATGAGTGTTTCAGGCGAACAATTATTGCTTATAAAAATAATTGTTATCCTTTGTGCTATGCATAAATAAAATCTTGTCTTTAAAACATTAATTTATCAAAAAAATAATAATTAATATTTGACAAGTCCAAGTATTTCACCTAAAAAATGTATACAATTTGTATCAACGCCATCTAGTGAGAGATTTAGCACTTACAATGCCTTTCTCATATAAAAATAAAGTTGGTTGTTCTCAGGTGAAAAAAATGTAAAAAGCAGTAATTGTTGAATGAAACACTAGCATATATTGAATATTTTCTCGGGTAAGAAATAAGCCCCCATAGCTCAGTGGTCAGAGCTTTCGACCGGAAATCGAATGGACACGGGTTCGAGTCCCGTTGGCGTCATGTATTTTTTATCAGGAGATTTTTTCAATGTGGATGAGTGTTTCAGGCGAACAATTATTGCTTATAAAAATAATAATATATGTATTTGATTACTGTGTCCTATCAATTAATTTACGTATAATTTTATTTGGGCTTGTAAATGAAATTCCAACAAATTAATTCTTCCAGGAAAAGAGTTTATTATTTAATCCTTTGAAGCCACATAACTAATTATTCCTTTTTTTAAAATAAGCTTACCGATTTCAAATGAAGCTTCAACCGAATTTCAACACCCTTTTTCTTTTGTAACATTTATTATTGTATGTCGTTTTACCTTATTTCAAAGCTCCACACCTCATGATTGTATTGCATTGACATTGCGAGCTGAAATTAGTTGCGTTGGTCTAGAAATAACAAGGCGGAAAAGGCTGCGCAAATTTTTATAATGCCTTAGCTCACCAGATTTAGATGTCATATACAAACAGATATTGTGCTTTGTATAACATATATATATAGTTATAAAATAAATACATAAATATTTTTTTTCAACTTCGTTTTGATTTTCAAAATCCAGGCCAACGAAATATATCTATTTAGTAATGGATTACATAATTTGGGGAGGTGGATATTTTTTTGTGGCAGCAAATCGAAAATACACCGTAATTTTATTCAAGTATAACATTTTATCAGCTCTTCTTTCGGTGTGTTCCCTTTGAATCGGCAAAGGCTGAATTTGATTAAAACTCTTTCAATATCGTAATCCATTTTGAGGTGAAGGTATAAATAATCTAAAGCATATTCAGATAACGAATTCCAATTTCTGTAACGAGCAACAAATACAGATCCTTTAAAATGCCAGCCTCGTATTCTCAGAGATAAACCGGATTAAAACAATTTGTTTTTGTTATTTAATTAAAATAATTGAATCCAACTTTTGGCTTATTTTCCAATGTTATTTTTCAAACTATGCAGGCTATATTGAGCCATAATTCTGACACAAATATTTGTTAAGATAAACTGTCTTCATTCCGTCAATATAGTTTAGATGCTCTCAGTATCGATCTGTTGAAAGATCACCATTCGGTACCAGAACTGAATAGACTGATATTTCCCAACCTTCGTCTTTCCCATCTCCTTCCATTCCTCACTCCTGCAGCCTCACAGCATTCCCCAATCGCGGATGCCATGGTTCCATGAGTTGAATTAGTTGAATTCCGAGCATTTGACACTTGTTAAAAATAAATAAATTATACGTAGTCTTTTTGATTATATTAGACACTCACAGGTTTCCAGTTTAAACCATTGCAATATTATATCTAAGGTTCCAGTGTGCCTCTGTCCACAGTTCGTTACTGAGATCATTAATTATTTGGTCATGTAGTAGTTTTCATTATGTTACCTTTTTCTTTTATTTAATGTACTGTGCTTTATGGGATGTGTGGGGTTGCACTAACGTCCCTGGATTCTAGAATAAATAATTAGTATTATCACATTGATATAGGAGCGTAAACCTGACATGGGTAAATAACCTCTATAATTTAAGCTTTCTGTGTGTATGTCCCCTCATCGCGTCTGTTAGACGCTTCCTGGAATAACAACAAAGCTCCTCGTTCTAACATTATGATGTGGTCTCCTATGAGGAAAGGAAGCCGATATTGATTTATTATAATATCTTGAAAGACAAACATCAAACACATTACAAGCTCATTGTTAATAACGTCAAAACCAAACCTTTGTATTCATTTTCTTCTTCTTGTTACTTAAAAGAACAATTTATTGTAAATAACTGTTTATTTAATTATGATCATTCCTCTTGTCAAGTCACGCTGTGCCACAACATCTTTTCTACCCTGTGGTTTCCTGAACAGGTCAAGGCGTCTAATATGACCTATGACTATAGTTTTTGGTCACGAATAAGATATATAGCATTCCAATAGGAATGGGCTATAAATTAGATTATTTTGAATGCTGGGCTTACTACGTGTCCCCCAGTTTCTGCACTCCATTTCATTAACTTATACTTATCTACCTTATATATTTTTAGATTCGTATACATATAATATTAGCATTATTTAAAGGAGTTGAAGAAGATTTATGTCTCGATTAACTAACGTCTCCGTTGTTAATGATCACTTTTCGAGTTCAAATTCCGTCGCAGCACAAAAGTCATATTATTTTATGAACCTTTAAACTGCACCTATTCCTTGTCGGTGTATCAATTTTCACTCTTACAGCGATTAGACTTCCATTCTTTCTGTATTTCTTGTTTATTTAACTATTTGAAAGAAGGGTTATTCCTAAACTGGCGTTCAACTTGAATTTCTTTGATGTAATTAGAATAACGGTTTTGTAGTTAATTAAGGAAAAAGGGGCATTCTGAAAACACTGTTTTATTATGCTAAAGACGTTGAAAGGACAATAAGTATTTTTAAATCAAGAAAATATGATGTGTATTTCTTCAATTATGGTAATAGACACTTAATTATCAAACTATCTACTAACAAACAAAAAAAACAAATCTCTTAAGGCCTTCAGTGCGCCCCAGTGAGCGCAAGTCTGCGTAAGGCCTATCGTCTTCCACCCTTGGAACTCTCATGAGCCGTGCGGGTGGTGGTGTTTGAGATGGCGGAGGTTAAACACTAAATAATTGCCCCTCGAAGTTTACGTAAGAGCCTACATTATAATGGTAGCGAGCCCTTGCTTTGGTATTAATCATTCAGATGTCTGGCTGCGTTAAACGACGCCGCTGCTTTGTTCCCTTCCCTTTGCAGACGAAGCGCATGTGAAGCCTACTTTAATCTATATTTTAATATCCAATGAGCCTTTTATCCCCAGTTTCATTTTAACAATCAACGTCTATTCCGACGGAGCGCTGATAGTCGTAATTGGTAGTTGATTTTCAGCAGAGTTGCTGAAAATAAAACGTCTGCTGTCCAAAGTTAACACGAGGAATATAGCTAACTAACTAACTAACTATTTTTTGGTAGGTGTAGGCAGAGAGGATAAACTGCAACACAACTCTTCTTCAGCACACACTCCTTGCTTCTTTTACATTTATATATCGTCTCATACATACTTTCCTGTTTTTATGACTCTTGATTGTACCATGTCTTCCTCGGGCGTCCGCGACTTCTATTATATACTGCCGCGTCATATGTTTTCCCTAGACTCCTTTTTCCTTCTTCCCTTCTACATGCCCAAACAATCTAAGCGTCCCTTTCTTCATCCTAACCATTACGCTTACATCACCCTTGCATTCTATTTCATTTTCAACACGGTCATGCGAAGTTTTACGAGCCTTCAGCCTGAGGGTGCATATAAACACGCGAACCGAACTGCCAAGAACGACTTATCGGGAAGGAACGAAGCAACCGCAAATAGCGCTTGCGGTGCCTTTCCCGTTATTTGTGGCTCGGTTTGCGCGTTTTTTTCTATCTAATTTTTTCAGCATTCAGTTTTTTTTATGTGACACCTAACAAGAGCGGTGTAAAGGCAGGGAGCTAAGTCGCCACCCGGTTGGGCAGTGTTGTTAGGCCGGTTAAGGTAGATGCTGTAGGAAGGGATTCTATAAAGAAGGAAATGCTGATGAAGAAAGCTCGTTCCACATACTAGCCGTCTTACACAAAAATGAATCAAATAAGTGGGCCGTTCTCATGAAGCCAACATCAACTGTAAATGGGTGTTCCGTTCGTGTACGTCGAGTTTCACGCACGTGTACTAATCCACGTACAGTCTACTTTTATCCTTTCTCCGCAAGTTCCATACCTCACTGCCATTCATCAGGATTAGTATCAGCATTCCTCTGTAGACTGCTTTAGGTATATAAAGCAGTAGATATATACATTTTCCATTGTGAAAAAAATTGTTTTGACAAATCAGTCTTAATTAACGAGTTTTTCTTGATATAAATCGACACCATTTAATGACATTTTATACTTAATTTTATTGGCATTTGACTTTTGCATCAGTAAACATGGCTCACATCAAAAAAATAATATTTCTTTTTTTATTACTGACTATTCTTGGTGGAATTTCATTATTGTGATATTTTGAAACAATTTGAAATTTTTATCCTCTTTCACCATTTCAGATTTGTACGAAAATGGCTTTTATAGGCTGAAACCCGTAATGGTCAATAATCTTTTTTTAAAGTTGGAAATTGTTTCAATGTATCATAAACATGATTAATATTCAGTGAATAGAGGAAAGCGTATGTCATTGTATTGTGTAATGTATTTAATAATTCTTCAACAAGCCTGCTAATTGATATAGTTGGTGTAACCCTAAGTGACTAGCCCAGGTACGGGGACTACATCAAAGCCAGAGTTCAGTTAGCCTCTCAAATACCTGAAAAAACCCCAGAAACGTCCGTTTGATAGATTTGCATATCTTAACAAACGGACTGCAATCTTTAGACCACAGGCATTGGGTGGGAATGCTAACCTTGTTCTACGGGTATTTCAGGAACTACCGCCAGCTCAAAGCCGGGAAACACGCAAAACGCGCACCCAACATTTATATCGATACTATTGCTATTTGTCACACGAGAACAAGTGGTTTCTATGACTCGTTCTTGAGTTCAAATGCTCGGCTGTGGAATGATTTTCCGGTCTCTTTCGTCGGAATTTGTTTCCAAATGTATGAATGCGAGAAATAAGTGCACGTATGTGGTAGTTAGTCCTGGAATTATTGTTGCAGAATATTATATTATGTCTGGTTGCTCGATTTGGTACTTAGTTGATGAGATGCAGAAGTTCACAAAAGTCTAGTTCGGAGTGAATCATTAAAAATAAAAGTTAGGTAATTTATTTTTATTCTATTTTATAGGGTTATTAAGAGCGCGCAGGAGCGCCGAGAAATTTTAACGATAGGTATTTGTAAAAATTATTTCTATTTCGTTCATCTCAGCGGACACAGCAAAAGCGCTATCGGTGTATTGGTGAACCCCAATGCGTGTGTGTGCGTGGCTGCAGGTGTTCGAAGCACGAAACGTCGCGCCGCGCCGGATAGCGACTCCGCGTCAAATTATCGCGATCAGTTCTTATTATTTCATTTACTGTTATTCATTTATTCCAAAAATTAAGTAGGTGCCTAGGTACATATTCGTAATAAAATAGCGAGGTCTACATTATTTAATATTGTATTGTACTTAACTTTATTATTATTATTACTTACTACAAATATGTACGTAGATACATTTATTTTGCCTCCGTGGTTGAGGGGTAAGGCTCTCGACTTCGAGTCCGGAGGTCTCGGATTCAAATCACGGCGTGCGCAAGTAAATTGATTTTAATTAATTTATGTTGTTTCACAATATTAAAAATAATATTCATTAAAAAGAATATTAATTAAATATAATATAAAATAATTGTCTGGAGAAATAATGATACACGCGGCGACTTAGTTACGGCCAAATCAGCTATCAGCTTACAGGGTTTTGTAATACTAGTCCAATTAAGTCGCCAATTGGGGAATCCACAGTCTCACTGGCTCCAGACGGGAGCAGTTCGGACTCTTGTGCGGTATTCACATACAAAAAGTCACGTCGCAACTCGCAACTAGAGCGCCTGCTGTTCGCTCATCACCTCAGTCACATCGCGACTTGTGCGTAGTTATATACATGTGACTGCCTGCTCCGAGCTCATCTTCTGCACACGCACAAGTAAATCAGACTTTTGGGTGCGTGTATACAGGTTGCTGCACACATAAAAAAGTCATGTCGCAACTCGCAACTAGAGCGCCTGCTGTTGACTCATCATCTCAGTCACATCGCAACTTGTGCGTAGGTATATACATGTGACTGCCTGCTCCGAGCTCATGCCATGGAAGCCCACATTATAGCAGAAGGGTTCTCGAGAAGCATGGAAATGCATGGATTGAAATTTAACAAACTAGTTGGTGATGGCGACTCCATCATCACGAAAAAAATAATGCAACAAATGCCATATGGTCCTAACCTTATTGTACATAAAATAGAGTGCAAAAATCACTTACTCCGCAATTTTTGCAACAAAATGAAAGCACTTGGAAAAAAAACCAACAACGCTAAAGGCTTTGTACCAGTTCATATAAGGAAAAAGGTTGAAGCAAACGTTTTACGCATGAGAAGAGCTGTAGTTGGAGCAGTAAATTACAGGAAAGAGCAAGAAAACACAGTACAAAGTGATAAAATAAAAAATTTGAAAATGGACATAAAAAATACCGCAAATCATGTGTTTGGTGATCATAAAAATTGTGCATCGTACTATTGCAAGCCGGAGAAGTATACTGATGATCCAAATTTAGTAAGCGATCTTCGAGATTGTGGAATATGGACTGATATCCAACAATTCTTATTGTCTCTAATAGCAAATGCAGAAAGTCTTATTATTGACGTGACAAATAACACTGTGGAGCAATTCAACAACGTTATCGCCAAATTTATAGGTGGAAAAAGGGTAAATTTTACTACAAGAGGATCTTACCAAGAAAGATGTTTTGGAGCAGTAGCTTCGTGGAATAGTGAATTGGCAACCCATTCAAGAATACAAAAGAAAATCCAAGGCCACAGTCCCGGCAAATACACGAAGCACTTTATAGAGAGAAAACGACGTTCGAAGGAGAATACACAAATGTGTCGAAAAAAAAAACTAAAGTATAATTAAAATACGACAGAAAAAAGAAAAAAAAGTTACAGGGCCCGATGAAAATTATGGTCAATTGGAATTAGAACCAGATATGCCATCTGAAATATTTGAAACGAAAAAAGAGGAATTTCTCAAAGAATTATCTTCAACGAATAAGGAAGAGCTCGAACGGAATACGGTAGGCCAAAGCAATAACAATCTGTGGGCAATTGAAAGACGTAAGCGGATAACGGCGTATAACTTTGGAAAAATATATAAGCTTCGGCAAAAAACTTCAGTTACGGGAGTATTAAACTCTTTACTGTACTCACAATTCAAAGGAACTATGGCCACAAATTATGGAAAAGAAAATGAAAGCCTATCAATAGAGCAATTTTCAAAAAAAACAAGTTTGCAGGTATCCGCTTGTGGGCTATTTATCGATAAAACCAAACACTTTTTAGCGGCAAGTCCGGATGGCCTTATCGGTGAGGATTCTATAATTGAAATTAAATGCCCTTATAGTATAGCAAATATGTCACCAGAAGAGGGAATTGCACAAAAGATAATTGATTACTGTAAATTGGAAGACCATTCTTTAACATTAAAACGGAATCATAATTACTTCTACCAAGTACAAGGCCAGTTACATATTACTCGTCGTAATTATTGTTATTTTGTTGTGTGGAGTTCAAAAGGTTTGCTGTATGAAAAAATTGAGAGGGACGATGAAATCTGGCAAAAAATCGTTCCACTGTTAGAAAATTTCTACCACCAATGCCTTTTACCAGAAATAATTGACGGTCGCATACCAAGAAATTTACCGGCGAGGGAAAGGTCTGGACCATAAATTGTTTTAATTTCATTGTGTAGATGTTAAACAGTAATTTTTTTTACAATAAAGCGTTTAAAAACAAAAAAATATTAGATCATTGAAGAAGATTGAAAATGTCAAGTGATGTGGGAGGTATTCCCAAAAGTGCATTTTTCTGTAATAATATAACGTATTAAAAAAGTAAAATAAAAACTAAACTAATTATGTGTATGTACCTAATATGTAGCACAATAAACAATATGGTGCCTCTTATACATAGATTTCAATATTCATTTGTATAATATGATATTATAATAACATAATCGATTCAACAACATGTGGTAGATGCATGTACCACTGAACATACGCTGTACCAGCATTCCATCAAACGATCAGTGGTGTATGTACTTACCATCACACATTTTCTTGTAAAATATAATTTTTTTAAATCTAGAACAATATATATAGTCAAATATAAAAGTTTTTTTTTTGGTTCGGTAGTTGTATCTTAAAAAAAGTGTCCTATAAAGGGATAATATTATGTTGAGTACAACCTTCAAAAGTTATCAAAAAATATTTTAATTAATTTTTGTGTTCCATATCCAACTCGGCAATACGGAACGGAATCATCTCGGGGTCTGTCTGTAACAGGTGTTTTTTTTTCATTTTTTTTTCCATTAATTTATTTGACGTAAACAAATAAAATTTGTCACAATAACTTTAGTAAATAAGCTCGGTAAGTATTGGCACACTCAAGATAAGTCACCAAACAGAAAAATAATTTTAAAAAAAATCGATAACTCGGGACATGACAACACTAGTGGACTAGTGTATCGATATAATTATTGAGAATGTCACATCACTTCGTTGACTGTATACGTATTCAACAAAACCCTCTCCGCCCCCCCTCACCCCCGAATACTGAGAGAAAGGGACACATGCACCTCAGCCTGATAATACCTAAATAAAATTGTCAAAATCGAGGTTTTGTAGTCCTCATTTTTCTACTCCAAAACTGAACCGATTTCCAAGATTTTTTTTACCAAATGTATTGGAAGAAAACATTCTATGTCTGTACGTTTTGCTTTTTTTTAAATACATCGTCTTATTTGTATACTGAACGTTTGTTGATGGCGTTAAAAAAAGGCAATTTTAACAATTTTTTAAGGGTTATAACTCCTATAAAAAGTAACTTATCAAAAAAATCAAAACGTACCGACACGCTTGCGGTCAATATTCATATTATGTAAAAAAAATATTTTCTCTAGTGTCAAAATCCAGAGAGGGAAATGAGGAATACGTTTGTATGGAAAAAACACCACCCGGTTTCCTCTTAAGGGTATTAAGTAAGAATATATAGTTTACGTATTGAGTAATTTATTTTATTAATTGAGTAATTATTTGTATTTTAACAAGCTGCTTTAGTAAGCATATGTCCAAATCCAATCTGTAATCCTACCAATGTTCAAAATCCTCACAATGTCCGCTATACTTGTTTAATTCCACGAGGAATCTGTGTCACCCGTGCCAACCCCGGGCCGGAATTAGTATTCCTACTCACGGATGCGACTGACCGCTATGTGCCATGTCCTTAGTCCCTATTCCAATGTCTTGTACCTATGTTGTATGTCCTATGTTCTACATTCTATGTTTTACGTCCCAAGCCTTCAGGCCCACATTACGGTAACATCAAGCGGAAGGCGTTTTATTAACATCATAATACGAATTAGAATTGTTAGGGCGGGGACCAGTCGTCATTACACAAATAATCATCTCTGCTAATTGTCCAAAGTTCCACCCTCTGCGGCTATACGCTCTACGTTCTACTCTTAGAGTGTAGAGTAGCAAGTTACGTCACAGAAGAGATCGTCAGTGCCTCGCGTTGTAAGTGTCCCATTTCTGGTAATTGGTTTAATTTGCAAGAAACGTATTTGCAGAGCATCACGTTTTGATGATATTCTTTCCAACGCACAAAGGATGGAGGAATTTAGCGCCGCGGCCGTCTGTTTCCGTGAGATATGGATTTAATGAAAGCATTTTTCAACCGAGGATGCTGCGAGAATTCAACACAAATTAAATAGCCTTAAATGATTCCAATGAGTTTATTGGAATTCCGGTGGAATTGCTTGTAAGCTTTTTTGATAGAATTCTTTGGCCATTAATAATAATAAAGTAGTAGAATAAGTTTTATATCCAATTAAATTTATCTTACAGTCCTATAATATGTTTCTCGTTAATCTCTCTGAGCTTTAACTCTAAACTTTATCAGCACTAATTAACCTTCTTTGCCTTTCTGTCTTCTTTTATATTTTTTTCTTACTCTTTTTATGTACATTTATACAAAAGTCATTATTTTCTTGTTATTTTATACGCCGTCTTCTTCATCTTTTATATATACAGTGTGTTAAGAGACGTACTTGACTTATTTTAACCAGTAATTCCTGAAATTATTTGGAGTAAAAATGAATAGTGGCATTTTTTCCAACTTAAAACATTAAAAAAATCACTAGGTATTGGACAGTTAGCATCGCAGTCGGTTACCAGGCAAATCGAATCGAATTTGAATCGGATTCCAAAATTTCATTAACATTTTTTACTCCAAATAATGTCACGAATCACTAGTTAAAGTACGTGCCTTAATACTCTCTTTATATATATATTACTTTCGAGAGATGCGAAAACAATATAATACGAATCGTATCTATTATTATTGTTATTATATATTTTTTAATTATATTTTACACACTTTACAAATATAAGGCAAAATATCCCGATAAACTGCTTTTTAGCAGTATGTCTAACGGGTTATTTACATTATAAATCTTATTATAGTGAGTTTACAGTTACATTTTTACAATAATATGTATATTTTTTTTTACAGAAATATAGCAAAAGAAAATAATGAAAAACATAAATAACAATTTTAAAAATCTTCAGAGTAATAATAATAATTGGATAATTTGTAGAGCGCCGTTTTTGTGAAAAATCACCTCAAGGGCGTATCAAGGAATATATCATTGTAAGCTATTACAAATTAATTCTTTCAGTAAGTTCACCAATTGTTTGTTTTGGGCACAGTTTTTAATTTCAGCAGGTAACATATTAAAACTGGGAATCATATAGTTTAAGGTTCTTTGTCCATATTTATTTGTATGCATAGGTACAATAAGTCCCTGAATTGCTCTCAGTGTAAGAATTTTGAGACTCTGGTAGAAGTATACATAACTTGATAAAATGGTAACCTGTAAATGTAACCCGATGTATTAATATTCCTAACCTGATAAACTTTACATTCACATAAAAGATTAAATGGTAGGCGCTAATTTCTAAATTTCTGGCCACAGACAATCAAATTGTTAGACTTGCGGTAACATGAAATCTGTGTTTTCATTTCGACCAACTGGAGGTAAACTACATGCATCAGGAGTGCTCGAGACTGCTTTGAATAAACTATCACATTAGTCGTACATTGTCCACCGATTAGCGCACATTGAAATAACCAGATCATGCGCAGAAAAGAAAAGCTTGCTAAAGTGAGACGAAGGTTTGTCTATTCTTGGACTTTTCTGCGCAAGATCTTAATTTTCGTTTGCAAAGGAATCGCCTCGCATAGCGACGCTTCTAACGTTGAGTGAGATGGGTAAATTATAAGACATTTGTAAATGTGTCTAACTAAATAGTTAAACAAAACATTACATTTTAGAAACAAGCCAGTATATAAGTTTTTTTCTCAGCCCTTGATATGCGCGCCATTGTAAAAAGGACTAGTAACTCGTAAGCAGAATTTGGTTTCGAGGACCGAATGGTGATATTACTATCAAGAGTGGCCTGTATACTGTCAGATTCATTTATATGAATATTATTAGACGATCACGCCGCCTCCCGCGCTCCGTGCAATTTGATTTGTTCCCTTTTCCCCGATTAGCTCTTCTATGTCTATGTTTCTGGCAGTGTACACAAATTGATTATTTTATTTCACCAGCAATCTTTTTTTATGTTGTTTAAGTAATGTATTTAAACCTGGCTATAATGACAGATTAAATCGGAATTTAACAAACTCGATACAAAAACACTTCGAACATTATTGGATAATTTTTCACAAAGCACCGTTTTGTAATAGCATAAACTCAAAGGGAACTACGTTGTTTTTGTAGGTAGCAATTATTTCACACTTAAGTTATATGGACATGGAATTTTATTGGTAGTTTCGTAGAATGACAACATTATTTTTTTAATCCAAAAAACAGCATGTTAAAGTATGAAGCACAAATTAAAGTTTGAATATAGACCCGCTACAGTATACGGGATATAATACTTATTTGTAGGATTTGTGATGCTGAAAGTGTTTATAAATGCCTCTTTCAAAGGAAAAAATTACGTTCGTAAACATGAAAAATTAAGACATCTGTTATTTCAAATAACGAACTATCGAATAATAACATAATTTTTTCAGTACCTACTTTATCGCTTGTCTTATATGATTTATACTAAACAGTTCCAATTGAGAAAAGTAAAAGTTCACTGAACTTGAATAATTTTACGCACTACGCAGGATATAATTTCAAATTACTTCACGCATGCACTCATGCACCGACAACCGAAAATAGTGTGTTTAATATTTTTTTTTCATATACATAGTGCAGTATTAAATTTTGATGAGAAAAATTAAAGAAATAAATTTAGTTAAAACATAACAAATAAGCCATAATGTAAGTAATAATGCTATAATGTAAGTAAAAATCGTTTAAGAAGTTGATAGCCAATTGATTTATTATATTCATGTTACGTCTTCTAACAGTTTTTCAACAACTGAGTAGTTATCACCCTGGTAAGAGAAATTAGAATAGATAAAATGTGAATATGGCTTCAGCTATTTTTAGTGACCAGATCTGAACAGCCTGAAATTGCCTTTCTCCTTCCCTTCGCCACTTGTATATTATTATCAAATAACAATTTAAAAAACTATTTACGAGCATATTCTTGACGATTATGCTAATCTAATTTTTTGTTTGTTACAGGTAAGCGACATTTTGAGTCTGAAAACATTTTTCTTCAACAACTGCAATAACTGTAAGTTACAATCATTCTTAATTCAAATTAACCACAAAATTACGTGTTAAGTAATTGCCCATTAAGCACCCTGTCCGAGGTTTACACAAAGCTTTCTGTAGCAATACCATAAATGCCTCAATATAGCTTCGGTCATGTGGAACTTTTTTGCGGTAGATAGTTTCATTTAAAAAGTTAGGTGTAAAATTACATCATGTTTTCTGGCCATAAAAACGACTATTAGTGTCATTTTAGTTTTCGAACATTTGAATGGTCACCGTTAAGGGTAAGTTATAATCTACTTGTTCATAGATGGTGTAATTTTTTTTTAAGAAATTACTTTTCTTGCCAGTTATGCTTTAAAATATTAATACGAATTATTTGTTTGCGCTTGTACATACCCAATATGAATAAACAGTTTTGTCCGTATAAAAGCTCAATTATTTCTAGAAAGGCATTCAAATACAATATATACTTTTTTTTGTGATATACATATATATATATTTCACTAGTGATAAGAAAAAAAAAATAATGATATGATTAATATTTATTATTTTTCAATGTTCTCCCATAATAAGCAATTTCTTGTGTGTATGGGATGAGGTATTATTTGTTTAGTTTCTTAGATTTTTATTTTATTTTTAAAATTTTTGTTTATGTTTTTCTTTTATTTATTTACGTTTTTTTTATTTAGTTTAGGTTTTCAGTAATTTTTTTTATTGTGTTTTGAATATTGTAAAGGTGATTCAATCCAATACTGTATTTCTTGAAAGAATTGAGTTTTTATACGGACAAGACTATGTATTCAAATTGCATATGTACGGGCGCATACAAATAATTTGTCTAAATATTTTAAAGTATAACTTGGAAAAGTGTATCCACATAAAATAATTAAATTGACGCCATATATGAACTCGTAGATTATAACGTACGTTCTTATTTACGATTCTGGGCCGTTTCAGCATTTGATCGTATTGTAAATAATTGCTAAGCATGACGGTAATAACGTAATCGGTGTTTTAATACTTAAAATAAACATTTTTTAATTATAAGGTTCTATATCGTTCGCCACGCTATGAGTTACCTGTGTTTTTCATCGTTTAATGGGGACCGTTCAAATGTCAAATTTACACCGATAGTCGATTTGATAGTCGTTGAATATAATTTTGAGAGTTTAAAACACCCAATTTAATCTATTGTTTTTATTTAAGGGTAAACGTAACGCCTATGCGTTCATACATTATACACACATACATTATTTTACCCTTAAGAGAATTAAAACGGTGTAATTAAGTGACTCAAATTAAAACGTAATATTTACTCGCTAAACGCGATACAAGCTTTTTTAATATCGTACCCATACTCGATTTAACTACGTTCGAGCGAACACTTAACTTAATTTGACTGCATAAATTTGATTCGAGGGGGGGGATTTTTCATTTAACACAGCGTGGGTAGTACCATACGAGCGCGCAAATATTTGCAAGAATCATAACTGTTCATGGAGACGGCTGCACCGCCGTACAAACATTGCATTCTCGGGCTGGAGGGAGCTTTAATATTATATGAGCGAGGGCGGCAGTTCCCGTCCTCCTGGTTGATTGAAGTGTAGATCGTATCTTCAACTCAATCCGGTTTGAAGCTCAAAGTGCCAAGAGTGATGCCCAGAACATCGAGCTTCAATGGCCGGAACGCCGCTACACCCACCATCTCTTACTATTTCTGCAATCCCGGCAGATTTATCTACTTTTTTTTCGTTTGTTTTTCGTGTAGGAAAAATAGCTGAAACTAAATGGTTTTACTCGGAAAGCTGCCGCCTCATAGATATTCGATGGTGCTTTGCATCCAAAAGCGTCGGTTGCGATGTGGAAGGTTGCTCCGTTGCAAAGTATGCAGACAGTACAATATCTAGAATAAGGTTCCATGATAACTCAACACAGTGACTATTCAACACACTTTTAAAAAGTGATATAAAGTCATTAATAACGATGAAATTTTTAAAAATTTAAACCTAACCTAACCTAACCTACTTAACCCAGTTAAAAAAGTTTTTGTTTCATCACTTTCCATGACTTTATATAACTTTTTGAAGATGTGATGAATTATCATTTTGATGATTTATCCGGTCACCCTAGAATATACATTTTAATTTTGAAGAAGAAGTATGTTTTTTGAAGCAGTAAAAACTCTCGGACGGTGAGCTGAAATTTGCATAAGTTATTTTATGTGGATTTTGGCAGTCATCAATTTTCATTCTCATCTTCATAATAATTTTCAATCTTAGAGATGCTATAAACATCCTGATATTCATCGTGATGAGTGATAATTGCGTACTATTTGATGTAATATTTTAATTTTTGCTGACTGATTATCCCTACTTTTTTTATTTTATTTTTTTTTTTTTATTATTTTTTTTTTTTATATTTGCATATATACAGGGTGTATCGGCACGTACCCGACAAACTTTAACCAGCTATTCCTTCAAGCATATTTGGAGTAAAAAATCTTATGTGCACTTTGCTGTCCGGTAACGTTTTTTTTAATAAAAAATGTAATATTCATATTTTCACCACATGTCACCACTGTTTTATCCTATGTCAAAGTTTGAAAACCCATCTGGCAAATATTTTATTCGAATTCCGTTGAATAATGCACGTGTGTACCTATATTGGCGCACTTCTACAGTCACAACGAAATGGCACGGCACCATTCGTCGCATTTTTAACTATTATTATTTAGTGTGTGCGAAAGAGCGAAGACGCTTTTTGACATACTTGCTTATAACAGCTGTTGAACACGAAACGCAATGCCAATGACAGTGATGTAGTGTGGAAATTTTAAATTTTTTTGTTTTTAATTGAAAAAAAAATGCTACCGGACAGCAAAGTGCCCATAACATTTTTTACTCCAAATGTGCTAAGGAATAGCTGGTTAAAGTTTGTCGGGTTAGTGCCGATACATCCTGTATAGCGCAGAGGTAGCGGATGTATTTAACTGCACGGAACGTAGGCTATAATAATATATCAAATCTCTTCAATAAATATTCATGTATTAGGTAAATTGTTACTGAGGTACTTTCTTTGTTTATTAATTCTTAAACAATTACTCTTTTTTCGCTGTTATAATAATAGGTATATACCCAAATATTACGTTAAAGCGCAGCTCATAGAACTTTGGTAAAATCCCATTTGAGCGTATAAAAATTAATTATTAAACAATACAATTTAGGTTGTATGCGTAACTGTGATATGAGTATGTAATATTCTGACATTCAAAAATACATAGATAATTCTTATTTACCGTAAATATACTGAATTTATGCCGCCATTCCTTAAATATGGGAAGTGTAATATAGTTGCCTACCATGCGGTTGATCGGGGTTCGATTCTTGAGAAATAATAGAAATTGTTTTTTTAAGTTTTTTCACACTGTTCTGCGCCAGTAAGTTATAACATATTTTTCCTTTGTGAGTAGTCAGTCCGTGAGAACGTTAACAAAATTATAACCAACAGATGAATTATAACCAAAAGATGTATAGAAGAAATCACCAAATTAAAAACAATTTTTCAAACCCAAATAAGCGATTAAGTAGGTACCTGCTTAAAATATATTTAGTTTTGTAGGTGATTTTTAAAAAATGGAACCATGCGAGTTAGCCAACATGCCGTGATTTTGCACAGACAACTAATAAATACATTATGAAATGCACCTGTCGTCATGCAATCACATTCTCATCAGTCGTCGATAGCAGAGCTTCTCTATGATACTCGTTAGTTCCCAAGAGTGCAGCCTATGATAAGTTTCAGCATTCCCTTTCATCTCTTCTACTCGTTCATATCGCAAGTACGTCACTTCATTAGCATCCTTGTGTACCAAGCCAGTACAAAACACTCATGAATAAATCTTGCAAATCCTGGGGTAGATAGTTTAGATAGTTTGCTATAGGTCGTGCAATTATTGTTGATGCGACACCACGTATTTAGAATTGTAATGTTGCTTGTGTATATATATATATTTTATGTATTTGAAAAACCATCGCATAGAAATAAGCATTTTGTCCTGCTTTCGCCTACTTGGTGTAAGACAAGTTTAAACGTTACTGAATTTAAATCGGAGGGTTTTTGAAAAGTTTCCCCCGCAGCGTGGTAATTTTATTTGATTAAAAATTAACTTTTTGTCGAATATAAGTTTTGAAGTTGGATAACAAGTTTGGAACATGCTAGATGCAAGTAGGGGTAATGCATTTGTGAAACAGAGAAAAGGAGGGAGAGGAGGTGATCATAGAAACATTTTTCGCCAACTTCAAAGACGGAAGCGTTGGGTGCAGTGGGGGAGGGGTTAAATTGACACGCTAATTCCTCGCAGAACAAGTGTTAGATAAATTAGCAATAGATGGCGCTACTTAAACTTACTTTGTTACTACACTATGTTGTGAATTGTAGTAACAAAGGATATAATCAACATCTTATTTATATAATAATATTTTACAAGCCGGGCGACGTACATTATATAGTAAACATCTGTTTTAATGTTTATTTTATTTATTGGTGTAATTATGACTGGGGCAACTGGCGGAATTATATCAACATGGCGTATCGACCCTTTTGAAATAACAATGTTCTATCCGACAAGCCAATGCTGTGCGATTATGACCTCTAAAGTAATTTTCTACAAAACCCTTTACTAACGCATAACATTGCTGTATCTTTTTCTTCAACAGAGTCTGCTTCGGCGAAACGCGTCAAAAACACGTGGCATGAAAAATCATGAGTGATTTATTATTATTTAAAAAAAACAATAGTATAAATGCTTTCAAGTGAAAAGTAATGCCATCCCTAGTTTTTAACTTTCTTCCTGTGTGGTTTTTACTAAAATTCGAACCGCATTTCACCGTTTAACTCCTCCAGCCAATTTTGTTAACAATCAGCTATTTATCACCCGTAGAGACGATTGTTCGCTTTTCGGAACAGTTCAGATGGTCTCATGGAAATCGTTGTGTCTCCCTTACCGTCATAGTGAGAAATATGAACTAAACGGTGTTAGAAAGAGAAAATATCAAGCTTTTTTTTTAAACATAGAAGTTCACCACAGAATAATTCAAATATACACTTCTGAAACCAAAAGTCTTTGAAACCAAACGTACCAGCCGCAATTTGAAAAAAATCATGAAACTTTGTGAATTTGATTTCAAAACATGACTTTTCTCTACTTTCTATAAATAAAATATGTAATATATTTATAAACCTTCCAGAAGAAATAAATGATAGTGAAAAACTCTATTATTTAAATCCATTGCGTATTTTAGAAGAACTAAGCTCACAGACGCGGATAGCGACTTTATTTTATACTATTTAGAGATGTTTCAATCGTCCCTTGTTCTTCTAAAATTGAATATATTTGACATGTTTCGGTCGTGCCTTGTTCTCCTAAAATTTCAATATATTTGTCGTATTTCGGTCATGCCTTGTTCTGCTAAAATTTTAATATACAGTGTGTCCGGGAGTGTGGGAGGCGATTCTACATGATGTTAGAAGTAAAAAAGATAAATAATTTTTTTCATAATTCAAATGTTGATTTTCTCATTGAAGAAAATTTACTATCCCATACAAATAATTCATCTTTTTTACCCAAAAACTACCTTAAAACATAAGAATTTAGAAATAAGTTATTTATCTTTTTTAATTCTAAAATCACGTAGAATCACCTCCGAAGTTAGCGCACTTTACCCCCGGACACCCTGTATTATTGTAAAGTTTCTAACCATTCACTTGATTTTCAATTCCATTTCATACCCCTTATATTGTTAAATATTTAGAATGCAATAAGGTCTTTCGGGTTTCTTCAGTCTGTGCCTTTATGTATTTACCCAGTGTATTTCAGTTTCAGCAGGTTTCATCTCACGTAGTGTGTTTTTTGCTCTTGAATGGTTTTAGGGATTTCAATGAAATACGTTTTTCTATTTCAATCAAAATCATACACTTTATTTGGCAATTTCGTAATTATAGATACAACATATTATTTTCATATAAATATATATTTATTAATCACTTCTACAGTTATTATTTTACAGGACCACTCGATCCTTCAAAAGATTTTATTTACACAAAGAAAAACTTTTTACAAAAAAGAAACATAGTTTTCACTCGTTAATTTTACACTTTAATAGAAATGTATGTTTTTTATTTATTGAAAAAAAAAGTCCTTTTAAATCACATTATTGCGCATTTCACGATTTTATTATATGGATCTTTCTAAATATTTTACTGATAATTAAATTAAGTAACCTAAACATAATGTATTGTATTGTTTTTTCTATTAGTTTTACAAATTATTCATTAATGTACATTTAATTTGATTGTATTTTTTAAATCTTTATTGTTTTATTTTCGTATTTGATCGGTGTTGATTTTACGCATGGTTGTCTTAGTTTAAACAATTTTCCAGTCAATCAAAATAATAATTATCTCTCTCTTAGAAACAATTCCAATTAACAAATTGTTTGGTAACAGAATTAGGTCATACAAATTGGATCATATTAATTTTAAGTAATTTACACATTCCTTATTCGATAGTTATTTACAGGCTACAAATTAACCATTTCGTAAAAAATATAACTTGCGATTTTACCATGCCTTTCAAAATGTACACGCTATGTTAGTTGATTTATTTGGTTTTACACATATTCACAAACGCTATAAATGTTTTTTTATTCGAGAGTTCATTGTTGTTCTTCCTTTGTGGCACTATTCATATGATGCTTTTGTCTGGGTTTTTTCAGTTTTGCGTGAGATTCTGGGCACTGAAAAAAAACAAGGGAAATTCTACTTTTTTCTCAACAACTTTTTTTTGTGTACAAAGTGATGCCGGGTGCCAAAACTAATAATGAATTTTATTTAGGATGTTCTACAAACATTTTTCGCCATACTTCAGAGCTTTTGATATTCCGTAGCACCGTAAAAGTGTCCTTTGCCCCTTAAGGTGCTACTCCCCAAGGGGCAAAGTCAGAGGTGGCAAGTAAGCAACGTAGTATGCAAAAATTTGTTTGTAAATAGCTTAAAAATAATTTCCGTTAAGTGGTAATTGCAGTGAAAGAAATGGCATTGGTGAAAATTCCATTACATTTTTATAAGTTCCAGTGATAAATAATGTAACTACAAATACAACATAATGTAATGTAATTGAAAACCCCTCAGTAATTTTCCAAATGTTTTAAAATAGAAAAAAATGGGTTTTTGGAATGAGGTAAAGCTACCCCCTTAGGTGTAAAGTGAGGACTTTAACCAGTATTCAACATTGGACAATTTTATAAAAACAACTTCGATATAAATATGTAGAGATTTAACTTACATGCTCGTTATGTGAGGGAGTCGTACTCGATATCGGCCACGTGCTCCCCCGTTCTTAGATGTCACCAGAGCTCGCCGACCGCTGTGATGGTCTGCACCTCCATCATCTCAGGATGCGTGATTTGTCGCCGGAGCGTGCGGGGGCGGCGCCTCACGAGGCAGGCCCCCGCCAGCGCGGCGCACGCGGCCCCGCACACCCCTACCAGAGCACTCAGCCCTAACCCAGGCTGACCGCCACTTGCCTCAGCCCTAAACCTCGAGGTCTGAAATTCAGACGCGTTCTCACCCCCCTGCTCTTCAAACTTAGATTCATAAATCACCTTATCTTTCTCGTATAATTCTTTGATCTTTGTATTGATGCTTGCTCCATTTCTCTTAGTTTCCCTGTTGTTGGTGTTTAACTCGCTGGAATTAGAAGTTTTCACTTCCAAATTAGCCTGCTTTGTCTCCGCTGCGACTATTTTCCGAGCTGATGTTTCGTCATTTGACGTGGTATCCAGAAGCGTCGGGTCGTGTAAATTGTGTTGATATAAATTGCCATGTTCCGGAGTGAGCGGGTCCGGTGATTCAATTACTCGAGTTTGGTTGGCGAGTTGTCGAGTTTTAATCGCAGTTTCATTCGCTCCCGTGTCTTTCGCGCCAAACATTTGAGTCGCGTTGAATTGCTCGTTTGGTCTCGACACGAATTTGGATTTCTTCGGTTTTGCGTTAATGCTCGACTTGTCGTTTTCATTTTTCCGATAAATAAATCTCTCAGTTTTAATATTCTTATTCTCAGAAGGCACCGACGCTATTTCCGGATGTTGTGAACATTTTGTTTTGTTTTCCGTGCCATTTGAATTTCCGGTTGTTATACACAGATAAACACTTTCGTGCTTTGTATCTGCTTTTGGCTGTTTGTTCCCGTCTATACTATTGTTCTGACTTTGTGACAGTTGGGAAAATATTTCAATTAGTTTACTTTTGCCAGATAGTTTTATGGTTGGATTCTTAACAGATATAAATTTATTTATTTTCTTTGATCTGTTATCTTTGACGTCTGATGTAATACGTCCATTCGTTATGTCAGTATTCAATAACTTTGGAATCTTTTTTTCCGATATCGTCAACCTAGGTTTGAAAGTCTTTTCTTTCTCTAAAGGTGTTTGTTTTTGCGTGTTCGACTTCTTCGGTATGTTAAAAATCATGTGATGTTGTTCATTATGCTCAAAATCAAGTAAACTCTTGATGTGATCATTCCTTTCCAATTGGCTGACGGATAAGTCTGGCTCTGGAGACATCAGGACCCTACTCGGAATTGGTTTAATCGTAGCGTTTATTTTATCATCCATCTTGTTTTCTACATGATTAATCTGTGTGTTATTTTCAGGGATATTCAAATGCGTTAGTATCTTCGTGGTACTTGTTACATTCATTGTTTGTTTTGTATTTTTTATGTATTCCAGATTCGGAGTTGACTGAGTAATTTTGTAGTTTAGAGGAATCGACGTCGTTAATTCATATTTTGTTTCATTTTTAATCACCGGTGGAAGATCAACTATAAATCTACCTGCCCACGAAGGCGGGGAAAAGCACTTCGTTAGCTTTAATTGATCGTCTAAATTATCTCTCATCCATTCTGCTAGCCAGTTCATTTCTGTGCAGTTTATAGTATTCCCGTCGAGTTTTAATATTTTCAACTGCGGCAAAAAATGTAAGAGATCAGACCGGATATTAGAAATATTGGAAAAACTCATGTCCAAGTATTGCAATCGCGACATGGCCGCCAGCGCTGCGGTGTCCGCCATTAGCTCGTTTGTGAGCCCCGGGCTGTGCTGCAAGTGCAAGCTCTCGATGCCTTCCGGTGACGGCACTGGGAAAGAGATGTCCTTCGCTGGAGGAGCTATAGCGACGAACGCTATTCTAAAGTCCTTTAAGGCTACAGGTCCGCCGAAAGTGTTTGGTGTCAAAGCTTTCAGAGGATTGTTCGAAACATCCAAAACTTCGAGAGAAATCATTTGGACGAACGAGTTTTCTTGAATGTAAGTTATCATGTTGTTTGAAAGCAAAAGTATTTTCAAACTGCCCAAAGTAGCGAAATCGGCAATTGTCAAGTTTTCTATCAAATTTGTATCGAGTGACAGGTATGATAACTTGTCGGGTAACATTTTTGGCACAAAGCGTAATTTATTTCTATTTAAATACAAACGAGATATCATTTCCAGTCGTCCGAGGGCGTCGTCTTCTACGTTCTCGATGATATTGTCCGCGAAGTCTAACATGTGCAGCAGAGGATATCCGTCGAGGTCGCCACAGCGCAAGGTGGATATGCGGTTTCCTGCGAGGCTGAGGTAGCGTACGGAGTGGGTGAGTGCCTCGGGAACCCTCCTCAGGCCGGTGCGCGAAGCGTCCACTTGTTGCAACCTTCGTCCGGTGCCCACGAATATCTGAGCGTCTGGCCGGAGCTGCGGGTTGTCCGCGAGCAGTAGCTTCGCCAGGTTGGGCAAGAACTGGAGGGTTCCAGGAGCGACGCTCGTCAGCTGGTTGTACGATATATCTAATTGCTGGAGCAGAAGAAGGCTCCCAAAACACTTTTCGGAGAGAGCTTCTAATCTGTTAGAGCTTAGATTCAATTGCTGCAGTGACACCAGCGGGAGAAAAATTGCGTCCATTAAATATGTGAGATTGTTCCTCGAAAGATCTAGATGCACGAGCTTACTCAGTCCAACAAAGGCGTAGACCGACATGTTTTCTATTCTATTAGATCCCAGATCAAGGAACACGATATTGTTCATTCGGTCGAACGTCCTGTTGTTTATATAACTCAAACGGTTTTGCGATAAATCTAAGTACGATAAATTCCCCGCTGCGAGCCCATCGTCTAATGTTTCTATGGAGTTGTTCGACATCACTAGCGACTGTATGGCGTAGTCATCGTTCACGTAGCTTTCTGGTATCTTTTCAATGAAACTGTCGGTGATTTGTAGCTTCTGTAGAGCAAACTTGAGTCCTTGTTTGTCGGGAGGTAAAGGGCGATGCAGGCGCAGCAGGTAAAGGATGTCCTTGCAGCCAGATACGGCGAGGCTGAGCGTGTGGGGGGCCACTGTGAGGTAGTCCGTGGGGCAGCCCTTGCAGGTGAGGCTGAGAGCGGCAGGCGGGCAGGAGCAGGGCGGTGGACAAGGCGAGGCGAGCCCCAGCACCAAGCCTCCGACCCACAGGACCCACAGACGTGAAGTCATCGTCCTTCTGCGACTTCCTCGCTTTACTCAATCACATCATAATCTGGCACAAATCTTCTACGCTACCTCCGAAAGTTTTAACTTTCATTTCACTCGAGAAAATTTTCCAATCCGAAACCGAATCAACAATTTATTTAAACTATTATTTCCATGATGTAAACTCAGTCAAATTAACGGGAACTGTTTTTTCTGTTTGTTTATATAATAAATCCATGTCAAAAGGTAACTTTGTTTTTAACTTATTTTGATTAAATAATGCAGTCTCATAAGTTCTTATTTACTTACTGGAACCAACATAAAAATGACTTCTTTTTGATTTATATATGTATACAATGTTCTTCCTGAAGTATAAACACTTCAAAACTGACACGAGAGGAGTTATATGAATTCTGCCACGGTCACGGTATAATCAATTCAAGAGTCGTGGAATTCCCTAATTGGCTGGAGATTACCTTATTTTCTCCACTCGATCATCCGTGAGCTGTCTTCCGTCTCATTTGACTACCGACCGAAGGAAATTCCTCTTCCGCTAATATCCATCGACACCCAGTTTCTCACTCTAATTTATAATCTATCGATGGCATCTCCACAACACGATAAAACCGAGAATCCACGAGAACACAATGATTTATACGGCGCGTGTGCCTCGTTTTCCGCCGGATGAGTCGGAAAAATCAAACGGTGTGTTTTGGAAAACCGAAAATCTAAATACGCGTAAACAAATGTCCGATGGATGGTTCATTCGAAGCGCGTGGTGTCAGCTCGGAGTTCGAGCGGCTACTGAGGGTAATGATGGTTGGTTAGAGGGTGGAGGGTTGAGGGTTGAGCGTTGGCGGCGGGGGGCGGTGAGGCAGGGGGGGGACGAAGGCGCCGGCGCCCTGCATCGGCCCACCGTGTCACGTCTGGGCCCGGAGGAGAAAATTCGATAATGCAAGGAATTCTTCAGTTTTTTTGCAGTCCGCATACTTAAATACAGGGAAGCTCGATCAAAGGTCGAAAGGGTAGCTGCGTTCTTTTAGTCCCCATTCATTTAATTTAAATACGAATTCCACAACGAAAGTATTATAAAAATTCCGTTTCAAAATAATCACATGTCCTTACACAAAGTTCTTTACCGTAAATTACTACTAAGTTAATTAGTTGTTATGATTACAAAACTGAGTTCAGTTTACTTATTTTTAACGAACCGGTTTCACGCCGCTATAGGTATCTGCAGAAAAATACTGCTTCAAATGTAACAGTTTAAAGATGTGTTTTAAACTGTCTGACGATGCCCGTAGCTGGGGGAAACCGGTCCGGACAAAAATAAAAAAGCTGATAAAATTTATAAAGCTAACTTACTAAAATTGAAATCACGGTGAAATTCCATCGTGAATAGTAAATTATTTATTTCGACTCCTTTTTGGATTTTTTTAACCATTGTTTTAATAATGCATAATGTAATATCTATCATTAGAGATGTGGAAGAGAAAGTTGGGGAAGTACCTGGCTATTTAGGTCTGGTCACCAAACACAGCCAAAGCCATTTCAAGGAACGTTTCAATTCTCAATGGTGGTCTTACAACGAGGCGATACTGAGGGTCGAGAATGAACGAAATTTTGAGGCAATGTATTGTTGAATGAGCTGTTAATACACTTATGGAGCTTAGGCACAGCTAAGTGAAACCGGTAGGCTACAATACTACAAATATAGTAGTTGGAGTAATGCAAAGTGATGTATTTAAATAAAACATTAGATTAGACCAATCGGATTACATGTATCTTTTACTAGAATAAGTTTAAAATAACTTAGTTTTAATTAGGGTGCATATAATTCTCATGACATGTATTGTGATTTATGGTGATACCTATTTATTAAACAATTTAAACACATTTTTATAATATGCTGAGAAGGCTTTCATAATACTTAGATCATTTTTTGTAGCAAATTTCGTAAAAATGCGTTGAAAACTTTTTTTTATTATACCGCTTGAATTTGTGCTTATTTCATGATCGTTGTTTCGAAGTAAACTTACACCTAGAGTTTCAATTGGGTTTCTTTTTGTTTTTGTTTGAGTAGGTACTTAATATTATTACGTTGGCACAATATAGAGAACAAAATAGAATGGTTAGACTTTTGCAAGCAAAGCGTAGTCTCTAGTTTCTCTAACATCTGATTAAGTTAACCATCGAAAGTTATTATTCATATCCTTAATTTTAATTTTGGCTATCCTTGGAATTCTTCAGCACGTACCAGAAACTTTCTTTGCAAGGCCGACTACAGTACATATTTTGAAGTGTCATGTGATCAAGTCAGTTCCATCGAGCAACGATAGTTTGCAAATAGTTGCGATTGTTGTTGATACTAATTTTTTCTGCAGATTTGTGTTTTGTTTTACCGCAAGCTTATTATAAAGAGGTATTAGACTTTTATCTATGAAGCTTACTTAACAACAGCCCTGACTTCGTGGAGGTCGCGCGCCCAGGCCTGCACTGGGCCTCCTTCTTTTATCAGTGACTAAGTACAAAAGCTATTAGAGTAGATGTCTTCCATCAATCTTTCCTGCTTATATCGCTCTTCATGATGTGATCAAGTTATTCGACTTTACTAATTTTTATATGTAATACTTTGTTTACAATTTTTGGTCATTTGATGAAGAACTTTTGTTACTCTAACGGGCCTGGGAATTTTAAGAAAGGACAAAACTGCTTTTAAATTGTTTTGATATTATAATTCCTTTTTTTAAAATAATTATTTAAAATAAAACCATTTTTATTATTGTTTGCCTTCATAATTACTAGCAATAATAATTATATTTTTATTTTAAATAAACAAAAGCAATTATCCAAAATTCAAATTTCAAAGCTAACCTCTACCCCTCTATCTACCAAGCTCTGGTGTTCCACCCCCCTCTAATATTTTTCTCTCTCTTCTTATTGTTATCTCTTTATATTATTATTATGTGTGTGCATCTAGTTGACTAATTGTAAAATTATATACTAAAGTGATTTAAAACATTTTTTTAAAATTATCATGTCAAGCCACAGATATGTGCTTTGTTCAACAATTAAATAAATAATTTAAGAAAGAGCTCTTCAACGTAAAAATTTAATTCGTGTAGAGCTAGTAATTCAATCGATATTCAAATTGTCGCCCAACTGTTAACAATGTAGGTTTTGGGTCTTGTATTTATAAAATGCATTATTATTATTTATCTTTTATATGAAAATCACAATAAGTAACTAAATATTATGAAACAAATAATAGCTTAAAATATATAGATATCCATATAGATCAACAAACGCTGTTTCTGAAAACATAAGTTTTCTTATATGTAGTTACACGTAGAATTGATAAATCATAAATTAAAATCGAATAAAACCGTGAGACGCCCATACGCCATTGATGTACATACGCTCTGTGATTGGTCGGCGGGTTTTGACAGCACTTAAAACGCATCTCATGGGTTGGCCGACCGCGCGCATTAAGAATGCGGACAGTTTTGTGCTAAGTTTCCCTGCGTATGCTCGCTTACGCTACTGTGGTTTACGAATTATTTTTAAAAAAATCACGTTTTTTGAAAAACTTCAATATTTTGATTGGTTTTTTTTTTCATATCTACCCGAGTGGGATTGACATTATTGTAACCGACAAGGCCGAGTTACATATGACGTAATGCGTACACGCCGTCAGATTTCCATCGTCTTAGCGGGCTTCAAAAAATGCAAACTTCAAACAAAATAAAAACACTACTTACATTAACAATACAATTACTTATAAATAACTTACTTTAATTCCTTATTTAGTAAAATATGCAATCAGCCATTTTTCCGTGTGCCTACCATCCATTTTATGAAACCTTTTTTCCCCCTGACCCAGAAATACGTATAGATAATATATTTATTTTTTGAAAATCCTCGTAACAAGGTGAAACTGGTTACATCAAACATAAACAAGCTCTAGATAGTTTTATCGCCTCCTTGGTTATAGCAAGCTGTAAGTTACTTGCTGGAACTAATAATATACTCCCGGAGTGCAATCTTCGGTCAAGAAGACATCTCTGGAATTTCGGCTGTAACTTTATATCGATCGTGTGGTTTCCTTCTACTAAAGTGCTGTAGTTCATAAGTGATTTTAGTTCAAATTGTTTCCAGAACAATGCTTAACTTCTGTTAATAATTAGTATGTATCTACGTGTTTTAACAAGTGTAGCATGCTCTTTATATTGATATTATAAACCTCTTTATCTAGGGCTCTATTTAGTTTCTTATGTTATAAAATCGTTAACCTCATCTTATGTAATGATTTTCATTAATTAATACGCAAAATATTTTTTTCTATAAAGTTCAGAGATATTATAAAGCGCTGGCGGAAACCATAAATACTACATCAATTAAAAAATTCAAAATAGGTTTTAAGAACCACATTAAAGAAGGTAAAATTGAATTGTTTGTAAGTTATATAATTAACCTAACCTCATTGATGGTTGAATATTGATTGAAATGCCCATAGACATATGAATATTAGGTAGACCTGCCCTAAGTGATTAAAAGCGTATTATCCCCACTCCCCATACCGGTTCCATTGAGCCGGCTGGGCTCGCGTACGGCCTCAAGTGATATTTGAAAACGTGACGTCATCATTCTTGTGCGAACTATGGTCGAGGCATCATCGGTTCATTTTACGAAATAACACGGCAAAATGTTTACTTGTACTATGAAAACTGGTAAAAATAGATGCGAAAAAAGAGAATAAACCCAATTGTCGTATTACATTCCATATATAAGCATTATTTTATTTTATTTTAAGCATATTCACATCGTATAATATGAATCAGTTGTTACTATCACATCGAGAAACGTCTGGACGCGAAACACAAAGCTGGTTGGTTGCTGGGAAGTAAATTATGAACATTTATAAAAGTGTCTTAACTAAATACTCTGAAACTAACTACGACTCTGAATATAGAAGCTGCCTTACTTTGCCGAATTTGGACTTCGCAAATTTGTTCATAACGTGGCGAGTAATTTGCGCTCCCATGTAAAAATGTCTATTCATTCAAAGCAGATTTTACTTTTAAGAAGTAAATGGTGATATTATAATGCGAGATGCCTATTTACTGTCAGATTGATTTATTGACGAATCACAGTCATCTTCACTCCCTTCGTTCTTCAACAGTTGATTTTACCCCTCGCCTTTATCTTCTCGTCTATTAATTCCTATGTCTGTGGAAATGCCCAAAAACTAATATTTTATTTTAGAACTAATCCGCAGTACCTACACGTCTACCTGAATTCTATAATAACATAATTCATAAGTATTGCACACTGTGAGAATTTTTTAAATAAAATATTTCTAATCTTTTTTATTTGTTCATTCTTGTTCCTGTAAGTTTTCAACTCATTTGTATATGCTACGAAGGTTAAAATCTTTTTCGGATTTCAATGCTTTATCGTATACTGAAGATACATTTTGTTCTATATTTTAACAGTTTTCTCACAGAACCTGAATCGTCTTCATTATTTTGTCCCCGTTTCCCTTTTATTTCTTCTTATTTATCGTGTCAAAGGATTCTGCTTCTGGCTTCATTATAAACCGGAATGAATGTCTTTGATTATTCTACGATTGATCGAATCAAAATAATAAGTGGATTTGTGGGAATTCTATAAAGCGCAAAGCTTGATTCTCATTTCCGTATGTGGCTTTGGATATTCAGAAATATATTAGTAAAATAAGATATTTTGAACTTTCTTATTAACTTTTTATTTATTTTTATCTTCCCATGAAGATTTTCATTTACGTACTCGGAATGACCTTGTGACCAGCTCAAACGTGAGGCTTTATCGAAGCCACAGTTAAGTTTTCATCTTTAGTAAACTAATAAAAAAACTCAAGCCATTATTTGTACTACCACACTGACAGACCATTATACAATAATTCTATCTATTACAAAAAAATACATATGTAAACCAAAAAAAGAAATCACTCATAACGAAGACTGAAACAGATTGGGAAAACGTCAAATTGGAGTTAACAATGAATGACTGGACAAGCCTTCTGGAAAAAGATGATACTGATACTGCTTGGAGTTATTTTATATAAATTATACAGCACATTATTCTATCGAACACCAAAACCGTAGAAAAAAAGGTATCCAATAAAAATTTACACCTTAAACCTTGGATTAGTCAGAATATTATAAACTCAATCAGAAAAAGAGACGAACTGCACAGAAAAGTAAAAAAAATAACCCATTTGATGTCCACACACTTCGATTCTACAAAAGATATCGTAATACATGTATAAATGTAATACGTTATGCTAAAGAAACATTCTATAAAAACAAAATTGATGAATGTAATAATGATTCTCGTAAACTCTGGCAGATCATAAATGAAATTACTAATGCTAAAGCTTTGCATAACGACAAAAGCACTAAAGAGTTAAACATTGATGAGATTCCCACATCTTTTACAGAACATCCGGACAAGCTTCTTAACTTTATACACAACTATTTTTGTAATATTGGCTCTAACTTAGCAAATAAAACTAAACAAAATTCAATGGCTGTCGAAAAAACTTTGAGGCTTGACGATGTAAATAAAAAAAAACAGCTCAATATAGTCAATATAAAAAGTGATTAAATTATAAATATTATAGCCTCCCTTAATATAAATACGTCATCGGGAAATTAACTAATATCAAGCAAATCAATTAAATATCCAAAAAATGAAATAATCCACCCACTGACATTTTCTAAAACAGCCAGAGGGCAGCCGTCAGAGGACCTTAATCTCAAATTACATTCATGCCAAGGAATTTATCAAAAAAATCAAGGCTTATCATGCCTCTGTCCCACTATAGCACACTCCAAAAGCATCAAATATCTTGGAATTGAAATTGAAGATAATCTCCGTTGGAACTCACATATAGATGTAATTACAAAAAAACTAACCAGGTACATATACTTCTTTAGAAACATTCGCAATATCCTCAATATAAACGATATTAAAAAAAGTATACTATGCTTTGTGTCAATCACAAATAGAGTACGGAATAACTGGATGGGGGTCTGCCTTGAGCACTCACACAGAGCGGCTCAATATAGCACAAAAAGGAGTATTAAAGACTATACTGAAAGTTCCGCTTAGAACTCCGACAGAAGAAATATTCAAAAACTTCAATGTTTACAATGTACAGAAACTATATTCAAAAAATATTTTATTTAAACTGAAAAAAAAACATATCCGAATACTCCACTGCCCAACATAAATACACAACCAGGGCAAAAAGCGAAAATATCCTGATTACTCCCAGTTTGAACACATCCTTTGGACAGAGAAATAATAAATTCCATGCTATAAAATTGTTCAATGCTCTACCAAATGAAACCAAAAAAATAAATGAGTATATTTAAAACAAAAGTCAAAACATGGCTTAGAGATCAAAGTAATAATCAACTTACAAACATTATGAAGACAATGTAAAGACAATTCAAACGTAATACAAAAATTTAAGAAAAACTACAGGCCGCCTCAGAACAGGAAACCCTAGTGAGGAGGACTGTGAAAAAAATACAAAAAATATACTTATATTATACTTTAAACCTACATAATGTACAAATTTTGCTATTGATATTAATAAAAAAAAAAAAAAAAACTGACCTTAAAATCTGTCAATATCAAAATGTATTTTTCCCGCTTGTCTTAATATTGCTACGATCATACCAATATATAAACATGTTCCTAAAAATGATATATCAAACTATCCACCAATTTGTCTTTTAACTACACTATCGAAAATATTGGAAAAAGTTATAAAAAAACAAGTGCTTACATTTTTGGATTTTAATAAAATATTATCATCTACGCAGTATGGTTTTAGAGAAAACCTGAGTACTGGTGACGCTATAGCTAATGTAACAAATACAATCATTAGAAAAATGGATGACAGCAAAAAATGTTTAGCAGTTTTCATTGGTCTTCAAAAAGCTTTCGATACAATTGACCATGAAATACTGCATTTAAAACTAAAAAAAATGGAATAACCGAAACAACTCTAAACCTACTTAGAAGTTACTTAACTGGAGAGAACAATTTGTACAAATTGGTAAAAGAAGAAGCAAAACCCTACCAATTAAGTTAACTCCCTTACATTAAATGTTAATAAAACCAAATATCTAACTTTCTCCAAAAACAAAAGAGGACAACCAATGAATGAGCATACACTAAAATTACATGAATGTCAAAACAATTTTCCTCAATATATCTTGGGGTCGAAATTGACAATAAACTACACTGGGATTCTTCAGAAAATTACGAAACATTTTGTCAACTAGGGATTTAAAGAGAGTATACTATGCTTTATGCCACTCTATATTGGAATATGGAATAATAGGATTGGGCTCAGCAGCATCAAAACACGTTAAAAAACGGAAGGTAACTCAGAATTGCATCATAAAGACCATATTAAAAGTTCCCACAAGGACGTCAACAACAGAAAATTTTAAACAATTTGATGTTCCAAATATACAGAAAATCTATGCGAAAAACATTCTGGTACATCACCTCAAAAATGATTTACAGGCAAACACCTTACCTACTCATAAAACCAGAGCCAAACAAACAGAGATACTAAATATACCAAAGTGTAACTCTACCTTTGGACAAAGAAGCTCTGAATTTTAGCAGTAAATGTATATAACAAACTCCCACTTAGTATCAAACAATTCAAAACAAAAAATAAGTACATTAAGGACACTTAGCTTAAGGAACTACCGGATAAAGAACTTACTAGCATACTTAAAACATCGTCGTAGAATATGATTTAAGATTTTCACGGCCAAAAGTTTTTTTGTTATTTGTTTTTGGGGTATTATGCCGTGTTGCGCTAACTCCTTCTTTAGCCAACGTTTCGGACAGCATTGCAGTGTCCATCATCAGGGCAGATGTGTTATTTTATAATAATGTGTTATTTTATTATAATAACACATCTGCCCTGATGATGGACACTGCAATGCTGTCCGAAACGTTGGCTAAAGAAGGAGTTAGCGCAACACGGCATAATACCCCAAAAACAAATAACAAAAAAAATCGTCATAGAAGTTTATGGAAATCCTTACCCAAAACATGAAGTTGAATCATAGAAGTCGCTGAAAAACTTCCAAAAGTTTTTTGGAAGTCCCCTTAGTCCCCTTCAACACAGGATCTCCTAGTGAGGAGGACTACGTATATAATCAAAATCTCTGATACATATATATATTATGAATATACATATTTTTGTAAAAATGTAAAAAAATAAATTATATGGCTATTAAAAAAAAAGCGAATTGATACTTTAACTGTGAACACCCATTAAAAATAGCCTGTGCGCCCTACTGATTAGCTTGGTAGCCACCTCTTAGCCCCTAGATATCTTGGAAATAAAAAAAACTCTTGGTTCTATGTAAAAAATAATTAATTGTATGGGATTGCTGTGTTTTTTCTACCGGTATTTTAATGGAAGGTCCTCCGAAGGACTTGCACCATTGATTCCTCAGTCTGCAGATAATCACACAGTACTGCATGAGTACGGGACGATTTTTCGCTCGTTCTTTTCAATTGATCGGCTCTAGAGGGATTTATATACTGACTCTTTTCAAGATTCAGTTGTAGGTTACGCCTTCTTATCCTTAACAAGATCAGTCACACAGTGACAGTAGGTATACCCCAATATGGCCCTGCGAAAAGGTTACAGGGGCTCCTGTGTGAAGTTATAAATATATTTCTAGAAAGGCTTCTTCGCGAATATTTTTACTCGCGAATATTTGTTGAGTAAGCGTTATTTAAAAAAAGGCTAATAAATTTTCTTTATATCAGTTGGTAACCCACTTTTCTATCATCCAGGACTTTTTACGGTGTTTTCAGGGCTATCAGTAAAAAAAGTTCCTAAAACATTCACACTTGGCTAAGTAAAAAATTCTCTCTCCCTATAAATTATCCTTTTTTATATTGCAGTAGATAGTAAAACACCCATCGCCCTTCTCGAAGGGCAAGCATCTCATTAATTTTAATTACTCTCCATCACTAGTAGTGTGAGCAGGGGAACTTGTAGTAAATGCGAAGCTTTTCCGCTTATTTAGGGGCGAATTAGTTGTTAAGGGAAGACTTGCTTTATATTCTGCTCGACTACTGTTTGACAAGTGATGTTAGTACTAAGGTTAACCTAATGACAAGCCGAGCTTCCTCCCCTTTACGGCATTTTCTTATTTAGAATTTCAATCATTAGCTCATAGACAAATAATAAGAAATGGGGTGAAGGTAGCTAGCAGTAAGCACTGGAGAGAGTTTATAACTGGGGAAATTAAATGATATGGAAGGTTGTTTTGGAATTTTGGCGCAGTTTCCAACTTGTTAAAATGATTGATTACTCAGACACGTATTACTTGTTATGTTTAAAGTAAATATTCGTTTTACTTGCTAGTAGTATGTAGAAATATTGAATTTTTTAGATTTATAAATAAAAAAAACTTGAGTAAAAAACATTATGGATAGTAAAATATATATATATATATATATTTTTTTTATTTTTTTTTAAATTTATCAATTTAAAGTTTTAACATGTGTTTTTCGACATCTGTCTCACTAGGGTACACCTGTGTCGAGACAGACGTATTAGGATACTTTCATAACTAAAGAATGTTTACATGCATAACTAAATCAAAACACAAATTACAAAGTTGAATACACTTTAAACCATGGAGACATTAGAAAGATAGAAAGTTTAGGCACAGGGACGACAGTATTATAAATGTATACGGAAAATAAATGCATCTAGTTGGAGTAAATACTAACAAAGGGCCTATTATAAAATTATTGATTTTATTATTTTACTTTCTATTCGTATAGAACAACAAACGCTGATTCTGAACATATAATTATTTTTATCATTTATAATTATGAGTACAATTAGTGCAATAACAATTAATTATTTCAAAAGAATTCATGTTTTTTGGAAATCTTGTTAAATTGGAATTTGTTAATTTTATACCGACTCGAGTGGGATTGACTTTACTGTTAACCCACAAAACCAAGGTACGTATGACGTCACGTATACCCTGTCAGATTTTCGATCGTTTTGGAGGGCTTTGAAAAATTCGAACATTGAAAATTGTTTTGAAATCTGAATTTGTTAAAAATCTGGTATTTAAGTTAGAAGGTTAACTTTCCTAATTTTTTTCAATAATTAACTTTTTCTTTTGTACATAATATTATGTATTTTAGTAACTATTTATATTAATTCTACACGGGATTAGAGAGGTTCCCTTCTGGGTTTTATTTTATTTTTGTCTATCATTGTAACAACACTAATAAATAGAATAAACGATATGGTAATACGTGACGCAGGAAGGAAACATCCAAGCTGCAAATCGTTCCACAGCTTAGCCGCTGATCCCATGAACTAATCGACGGTTACTCGATCAATCAAGCTGAATGATTGACAAGTTATAAGTATTGCACTATCTGGGAGTCCCAAACGCTAATCATTAACAACGAATCAAAATTTGGTCTTTATTTAATGTTAACATTTTTTCTAATTTTCAGCGTCCAACCTTTTGATGCAAAGTTATGTGAAAAAAACTGCATTTAACTGGCAGGTATGGTACTTTATGAATAGATCCTTTACGGCAACTTTTGCGGTCGCTGCACACCTTCCAACCCCATAACTCATAAGGGAAGTATCGTTGGTTACGCGCCCCTTTCATTCAACAAATAGTCCTTTGTGCGTCTCCCACTTTAGTTATAAATAATACACCTTCGGGGCATCAACTGCACCCAGTGCCAGATATACAGTCATAACCCCTTTTCATAGTTAGCGGAACTATCAGAGCTTTCGAAAGTTCTATTCGGTATTCAGGTATAATTAATTTAACTTTGGGTAGATTCTGTTTACCGGTATTTCGTGCGATTTCTAGGAAAACCGAATAACTACTGGGAGTGTTTCTGATTTTATCGACTTTTAAAATTGGCATTTAGTCTGAATTTAATTTTGATTTTCTAAAACAATGTCATAAGTATTCGTTTTACTATCCAGTTTCGCTCATGAATCTATCTTGTCATTAGATTTTAATACTTAACTAGTAGTGATTTTTTGGCGATCTCCACAAAGGTAGGTATAAAAAAGAATTGTCTTAACCAACGCAACTTTTGACAAAGTAAGGGCATCTAAAAGATTGCAAGTCCTCACTGTGTTTAAAATTCAAATATGTTTGCTGTCCATACAATATTTAACCATGTCACATTGAATGTGTTCCCTGGACAATCGACTTTTATTTTCCTTATTAGAAAATAACAATAAATCTATCCATGAAGTGTAAGTAATTCGTCGGTCCTGCACAATATGTAAGTAAAATGGGACATTAATTAGAGAAAAAATCTACCAATTTATTACAAAAAAATGTATGAAGTACCTAAAACTATTAAAATATTCTATCGAAAATAATATTGTACGCCAACAGGTATATAGTTTTTTAACATGATATTTTATAGTAATGAAAATGATAAATTTTATTTTATATATTCCGATGAATGCAGGCTCATTATTTAATAGATATTTGAATCAGTTTTCATGATTTTTTGCGTTAAAATACCGTAAGCCAGAAATAAACACTTGTGTTGCATTCATTATTAAAAGCATTAACTTATCCTCTGGATGATTTGTCTCACAGACCCACAGAGTAAAGAGTATTCCCAGGTGAGCAAAAGGATGTGCATTCGAGTGAGGGGAGTGGAACAACATGAGAGAGACCTGGAGTGTGACACTAGCCTAATGTTGTTGGTTGAAACATTCAACTTGTGATCTAGGAGATATCAGAGAATCATTTTGAATATTAGACCAAAATATAATTGTGTAAGACGATATTACCTTCGAGAATCAAAAGTATAGAATAACTGGTTGTCTTTTCAATTAAACATTTTAGACCTAGATTTATATTCTCGTACCTACTCAAATTGTAGTTAATTCACTACGTTTAAAGGATTTAAAAAATATATAAATGAATAAAATGTTATACTCAATCTCGTAACAAATTAAAAACATATGGTTGGAAAAATTGTTCCCACAAAATCAATTTCAGTAATAATAGTAAGGCAGGTGGGACTTGTCTTTATAAAAATAGGAAATGCTTCTTACTGGATCACTGTTTATATTTTAGAACTTTAAATCATTTTACATTATGAAGCATTCTTGTATCAATAATATAACGGCTATTGACATCCTAGATCTACGAAAATTATACATAAAAACTCCATTTACTAAACTACATTTTTGACCAAAAAAACAATTTTTAACAATCACAAACTACCATTAATAGACCAGTTTGACAAGCGTATAAACAAACCTAAAAAACTCCGAAGGTAAGCACAAGCTTTGGACAAAGACACAACAAATACCAGGCAATGGAGGTATTAAACAATCTTTCACTCGATTTAAAAAGTGACAAATAGAAAAAACTTTTCAGATAAAAAATTAAAACGGAAAAAAATGGATTAAAGAACAAAAAACGCAATATTATAGAAATTTTATAACTCGTAAAAGAATACAATATACATACATTATACACAATACAATTACAATACACACATAATTAATACTACCGTCCTCATAATATTTGACGATTTTTTTTCATTACAGACTTCATTATTGTATTTTATTTGCTTTCAATTTATTATTTCATATTATCTTTTATTGAATAATAAAATGGGGCCTCAGAACGGGTAAACACACGACCCAGTGAGACCCACATTATCAAATTTGTTTTAAAATATTAAAGTTGAAAAATTATCAAGAAAATTAACAAATGAATGAAAGCACCGCCCTCCAAACTAATTTTACTATTATTTTCTAATGATTAAATCGTTAAATGTAAGCACTACATTTTTTCCTTTCTTGACACTCCCCTGACTAGGTATGTCTCCCTAATAATTGCTTGTAACGTATAATAAAAACATTTATATAATATAACTTATTATCAAAATTCATGATCATAAAAAATTGTGTTGTAAAATTCAAAGCCACGAATTAAGGCCTCCGATCGCCCTCACCCGCCAATGAAAAGCTGAAACTGAAAACTTAACGGCGCAGTCACTTCAGTGGCAGACGTTTTTAACGTCATCGTTCAACGCGTCAAAGAACTATAATGTTCCTTTAATATTCCCCCATTGAAACTTGAAACGCTTGTAAATTTTATGCACCTTTTTTATTTCCGCCGTAGTACATCACGATACACGTAGCTTTAACAGTATACTCAAATTTGAATGAGGTATATTTTCCCGAGCTACTTGGGGCTCGAAGTTCGTAGGGGAGCAATACTTGATTTTATGGCTCGGCAGCGGGGCTACGCCACTGCAGCGCTTATTTCAAACTCCAGCCGCTTTTTGATTTAAAATTTTTATTTTATATTATACTGCTGTATTTATAATTTATAAAAAATAATGTGTTTTTGCGTTTATTGCGTTATGCGTGTTTATGTTCCGTCGAGTATCATTATTACTTTGATTGAAGGGTTCGATCTTTTAAGAGGAATGCCAGCCAAAAATCTGTGCATTCTTAATGTGCCCTTTATCACTATGAATATAGGTAATGGGTAACGGAGTCTATAGACGGTCAATTTTAGCGCAAAAGTGGTTTTTATTTATTTAATAAAAAAAATCAATGGAAACTGTCGCAGGTAATCTTAGCCATAAAATTGTATTTTTTTACAGTTCATTTCTAATATTCATTTATATTTTTTTAGTAAAAAAATCTTTCTGAAGAACTGCTGATAACCTTTCTGAACCTTCGTTAGTGCTTATTCCGATCAGTTATTCTTCTCATATGATATCCCATTCTTCAATGTTCCATTCCCTTAGTCAAAACATTCTCAAACCTAGTTTTGAAGTCTATTTGAAGAACATTTAAATGTTGAACGCACCTAGATCAAAACGTCATCATCCTGGACGTTTGTCAATGCCAAGTTGGGTGAACTGGGAAAAGTCGCGCCTTTCAATTCTCAATGTTTTGTTTCAATATATTAATTCTAAAATGTCAAACAAGCAATTTCTATTTCCTTTCTATTATGTACCTACTCCCTCCTACACACAATCTGTGTTAGGTGTATTATGTCATTTACGGAACGCCTGAATGTTAATGATGACTTGATATAAATGGAGGTCCACTTGACCCCAATGTTTTTCTCGCTGACATGGACACCCAGCAAGTTGAAATCGACGACCATGGGTCTATACAAATGTATAGACCACTTTTGCAACCTTTATTCTTCAAGTGGATTATTGCTCTCAAATATATATGCCCGGAGATCTTTCAGTACCCATATAAACCTACCCCGTCCCTCAAAGGTTAAAACCATAGTTTAAGGAATAATTGTACTAATCATGTATGGTAATAATAAGCTCAAACCGCTAACGCTTAACAAAAAAATAAGTGGAGAAAAGTTTAAAATTGCTTATCATCACAATGGAATTTCAGACAGTGCTTACAAAAGTCAGACTGGCAGGGATAAGCAATGTAAAGAAGTCAATTTGTTTGGGAATTGAACAGAAAACTCACGACCCAAAATCAATCGCGCAGATCATTGCGCTACGGTGATCATTTTACTATTTCATGTCTCGACCTTTTTTGGTACTTTGGATCCAAGATTTCACGAGTTTTTAAAGCATTTCACACTTTGAATGTTTTCGCATGTACCCTTTAAAACATTTTCCGTAAGATATTTATGAATGCATGAAGACTTTAATAATCGATCATAAGGTACGTTACGCGTTTAAAAATTCACCGTCGATTAACTGAATCTTCCATAGAAAAAAACGTTTTGCTGAAAGTGGTATAAGGTTCCGTTCCAATATGTTCATCGCCGAAACGTGCAAAGTTATGAAAGCTCCTCTGTAAGCTAGTAATAAAAAAACTTACAATTTTCCTCAATCATTTTTTCTTTGCCGGTCGTATATTAGCGATTAGGCACAGTCAATAGGCCCCTCATAAATCACCCTCCTGCAGGCCAAATGAATCGCTGACCCTGTGTCGGGAACAGCCCTAGCCCGAAATTATTTCTCGTAAGGACCTTCCACGTGGAACCTTTATTTACGAGTTTTTACGCGCTACACTCTTATTATTTCCTAATATTATATTCCGTTTCATATAAAGTGCTTTGATTTGATTTACATTACTTACTGTTTTTGACACATTCCTAAGAGTTACTTTAGTTTATAAACCCAATTAACGTAAACACGTACGGAAAACTTAACCGAACAAAATTGCTTTTGTTGGTTTTTTTCAACCCTCCCCACTCCCTGCAGCATCACAACGTACCTCGATTAGAGATTCTACAGTCTCACCGACTCCGGATAGTTGGAACTCTAACGCGGTTTCATATTTAAAAAAAACTCGCCTTTGAACATAATTTCTTTTGAATAGTTAGTGCGATAAGTCGTCATAAATACCTATTCGATAAATTTATTTTCTAATTGAAGTGATTTTACAAACTTTATAGGTATTTTTGAGATGCAATTGAATTTTACTGATGCGATTAGATTATATTTTGTCTTTGAAGTCATCAATATCGTTTTTCTTTGTCGTTAATATTAAATGTGGTCTTTGATATCTCTGCGGTATAATGGAATATCTCATCGGCCTATTAAAGTAATATTGCTCCCTATCCTGATCATAATCGGAAAAGTGATTCTCATTTCCGATCTCTTCGTTTACTTTGGGGGGAGAGTCTGTTTAGAATTGGTCTTGTGAAGAGGGGGATCAAAAATAATTCACTGTCTGCTGTGGCGATTTGGCATATGGAATAATTGGCGTTAAAGAAAATCAGGACAACTAGGTTTTGAGCGATTTTAAATAATATTAACAAATCCGCTGTATTCCTTCGACAAGTTAAGGTCGGTATATTCAATAACTTTGCAGAGTGTTCACTGCTCACATGCTATCAAAAGAGCGAAAGTTACGATGTTAAGGTTTAAGAATGGAGTTTGTAGGTTGGGTAATTTTTAATGTTCATATAGGATGGTTTGTGTGGTTTTCATATAGGATTGAGTTTAAAAAACAGCTAAAATTATTGATATAAATATTAAATAATAAGGATCAATACAGGCCGCCTTGAGGGACTCCAGATATGGCAGCAAGAGTGTCGGATTTAAATCCAGCAACCACTACTAGATACTATTTGACTACGGTTAGAGATATAAGAAGAGAGCCAACGATAAAGATTTCCGTGAATACCTATCTTTAAAAGCTTGTAAGGTTCAGTGATCAACATTGTCAAGTGCTTTACTGTAGTCGGTATAGTGTCCACTTGTATTCTGTTTTCCAAGTTATCCTACTTTATGTCTTGTATATTAGTTTTTTGCAGTACCTTAGTGCATCCGAAGCATATCAACGTTTCGGTGGGGTCATACTTGTCACAATCGGGGTCTTGTCTGGTAAATAAAGAACCTAAGAAAGGTAGTTTGAATACAGGTAGAGATTATTTATAATTGAAAATTTTTGTTACATTCGAACAGTTTTAAAATATAGATAGGGTAATCTATATCTATATAAATAAAAATTTTAATGTTCGTTTGTTCAAAATCTTAAACTTCGAAAATTCTTCACCGATTGCTTTGAAATGATGACAAAACGTTGCATTCAAATACGCGTGTTTTTATATGCTTATTATATAGATGTCATCTGTGTCACATTTGAAATTTTGAAAAATCGTGCCATCTGTTGGGCGTAAAAGCAACACGCGCTATTGTTTCTCAAACTCCGCAGACAGACAAAGCCATATCAACGCGTGGTGGGGTACAGCTAGTATATAACAAAAATACAAATAAATATTTTAAAAAATAAGTGCAAAAAAATCCACAAAGACTAAGCTTGTGCGTGGGTATAATAATAATGTTCAACATATTTCTACCTCGTCGATAATTAATTGTCGCTCACTAACTAACATATTATTTTTGGATATTTGGAAATTTTGTAATTTTTGTGTATTTTTTTGGTACGTTCATACAATTAACCAAAATGTAGTAAAATATTATTTTCATGAAATCGCGTACATTTCATTTTGTTTTGTCGCACAAACATTATTTCTCTGTTCCATTTAACAGTTTCAGGTTTTTCAAAAATACTTAACAATGGCTAAATGGCGAACAGGGAATTTAAAACGAGAGTAGTGTAGAGAGTGGCATATCAGTGACGTACCACGGTTTTTTCGATTTACCAGGTAAATTGTGTTTTGGTGGTTTTTTTTATCTTAGAAGAAAAAAATCCAACTACCAATTTGATTGTTAAAAGTTGCGCGAAGAATGCCTTGTTTCAATTGTTACCGAAATAGTTATTTGGAATTTCTATTTTTGAAAATACTAATTGATTGGTGTTAGAATGTAATAATATAACGTGTTTAGATTTTAAATGGTGGAAACTTTTTACGGTTATAAACTATTTATCCATTGAACGCCCGTAGGGCTTTTACAAACATAATGCATGTCGAAAATTTACATAACATTATACAGAAATTGATATCAGTACATACATATAATGCATATCAGTTCAATAAATTCTTATCATTTTACAGACATTGGTGTCGCGGAACTGCGACTCCACTTTATGAGTTGGCATTAGAAGGTGCTTCTGAGATAAGCCCTATGCAACACACTCGAAGTACCAGACCCAAAGCTATGTCAACTCCAATTTCTATGCAACTCGATGGACAGTATACCGCAATGTTTTAAATCTTGGTTTCCGTAACATAAGACTAGCCCGGATTGAAGTACACGAAAGAAGAACTCACCCGTCGCAGTCGGGGGCAAAAGTATGCCAGCTTTTGGATGCTTACGAGTAATATGAATGTGTAAATATAAAATTCACAATGCTGTATTTCGCGGTCTTTCTTTTTTATACTACACATCAATCCTCCCTGTCTAAGGTATCAATTTACACTTAAATATAATAATCCGCGGTCTCCAGTAATTCAAACATCCGTCCGTTCCGTCCGAGGTATCAATTTACGCTTCTCAATATTCCGCGGTCTCCATTATTTCAAACATCCGTCCGTCCCATCCGAGGTTATACATTTACACTGATCTACACTGAGCATACTGTCACTTTGAAAGGTAGGTTTGGCATATTCTTCATCTTGCAACAATTATTCCGGTCATGGTGACATTTTGTATACATTGTGTAGGTAGAACAATTGAAGGATTATTTTTTTGTACATTTTTTATTTAGTTATAAAAAATGTCATTTTTATATCTAGTGTAAACCTTTTAACAAGTTATTTCTATGACATTAAGGACGCAAGTACATTAAGGACGCAAGCAAGGAATTCGATACTGAGGCTTCCTATCCATCAAGTAAATATTCGTGAATACACACCTACCTACTCTCATACATACTGCGCAAACAGCCGTAATACGTAAATATATCAGTTATATTCATGACTATGTATTTTTATTTTGTTTTTATTTATCCTGGTATCTTTCTTTATCTTTACAAATTCATCGATTGTTATGTTATTTTTAGACATTTTTGTCTAAATTCATAATGCTTGGAAACAGACACCGTATAATATATTAGGTTTCAAAGAATCTTTCATTCAAATACAATTAACGAATATACCGAAGGGTTTCAATGGGAAACCATAAAATAATTACGTAAATATCTTTTCATTTAGAGAAGGCTATTTCGCGCTTTATCATAAGGGTCATACCGCCAGCGCAATTTTCAAGCCCTATTTCCATATCTGAATCCCTATTTTCGTGATAATGACTAATCAAATAACATAAAAACCCTTTCTCCCATACTGTTATATGAAGAGATAAATCACAACGGTAAACAATCAACCTGTTCGTTTAATATTTCCGGAAGGTTGTAAAAAGCATTCGTTTTATACCCGCGTACATTGTGTAGCGACTGAATAATAGCCCCTTCGTTATGTAATGTCACTGACATTATGAAATTACACAATTATTTGTTAGATTTGTAGGCATAATATATCGGGGAGGGATAATAATATAAGGCGCTTTGTTTCTGAAGAGTATTCTGTCCGCCGCTAGAACAATTGCCGGACCCTTTGCTTTATTGCGAGGGAGGGAAGTGAGAAGTGCCCTTTCCCTCCGGAAGCGTTTTTGTCCGCGTATCCATTTTTTGGCATTTAGTAAAGTTATTATATGATACATTGGTCCAGTTGATTTCTGGCATTCTGATTCGGATGGGTGAGGGGACTATTCTAAGTATTTTCTAACCTAACTTCGGAGGTATATAAATTACTATTGGGACATTATAACGATTGTCCGTAACAACGACACGAACCAAATGTAATAACTTTCAATTATGTAGTGAGAGGCTGTTAAGTTGTTGGGAAGAAGAGATGAATGACAGAAGATAATATTGCTTCACAAAGGTAGGAATAAATTTAAGAAAATCCTCGTTTCGGCATGAAATTTTCATCATTTTTTTACGGCCAAATAGTTAGACATTTATTTCCACATTCCTTATTTCCCAACATACTTTGTATGGCCACTTTGGTTTGTGTGGTGTTTATGAACGTGACCATTATTTTTCCGTGGTACCTTAACCTTTGTTTGTATTCGTAGAATAAATATATTTATTTTTGTACATTGAACCATACATAAAATTAATTCTTCGAAGAAGGACTTGTTCTTTCTTAATGGGACGCCTACACATTTTTTACAGAAATAAAATCACAAGAATTTTAAACTGAAAAATACGTCAAATGCTTTATCTCCTTCGTAGCTACGATTTTGTAGTGTGATAGACTATTTATGTTATTTGAAATAACTATCTTGAATCCAAAAATACTTGTAGATACTTGGTATGGCTTATTTCATCAGCTTGTAATAATTATTCTAATGAATCCCTTTGAAAAGAGTGTTGATTAATGTGAGTATCTAAAACAATGAATTAAATAACTTTTGTAAGCATTTCTAAACAATGTGCGTTAAATTATTTAACATTATTAACCGTTAATAAAATAAAATTCCTAGAAAACCGTAGGTAGGTACTTGTTAAGTAGAGCGCAGAAATTGGCGAACGCGGCGTAGAATTAGCATTAATTTTATTGTGCTTTCCTTTTCCTTTGATTTCTTGGACCTTGGGTGGAATCGGAGTATCTGAATGATTTCCCCATGAATAATGCAGGAAACTTCGTGAATTGATACTGAAATATTTATTGTTCTTTTGTTGCTGGCGGAATCGGGAAAAATTTTGTGAGCTCTCAGAATCGAAATATTTGTATTAGGTTTATAAAATATACTTGTATTATATTATAATGCAATAGAAATCATTCCGATCAAAATAAACCTCTGGTCTTATCTGTTTTAAAATGCTTTTTTCGTACTGAATACCTTAAAAAAAATCAGTAAGAATTTTCGCCAGTCGTTGTTTTTTCCTTCCATTCTGTTGCGGCGTGAATGGACTGTAATTGCGGTATTGTGATATTGTTTGATTGACTTACCAATATCTCCAACTGTCGGCACCTTCCACTTTGCTCTGCTTTAATCACAGGTGGGGGTAATTGTTAGTATTGGAGGAGGTCAAGGAAAGGGAATAGTGATATTGGATTTTGCGATATGGTTCAATGCGTTATAGATTGCTATTTTTATGCACTATTTCACGGCGGTATTTTGCAGTATGACATTTGCCGTTTACAAGCGCGGCGCGGTGGTTTTAATAACTCAAGATAGGTTATGCGGAAGCGGTTGCACTTGCGGGCGGCGCGATACTTTAACAACTGACTCATGTAGGTGCAAGGCGCGGAACGCGAGTGGGAAACAACTCGAACCAAACACTATGCAACAATAACTGGCCCGAGCATGCCCCCCGCCTTGACCAATGGTCAAAGTAACTAATACAACGAAGAAAAAAAAAATGAAAAACAAAAACACGTTATGAAAGGATTCAATAAACAATACTGAACCCGCGGTAGAACTAAATTCTAAATTAACTAAATCTAAGATAACGTTAAAGTTATTGTGTAGGCAGGGGACAGAGTTTAACGACTGCCCTGCGATATGTTCCGGAGTTAGTCTTAACGTCCGCAACGCGGATCACCCCATCTACGCCGGGGTGGACGTTTACCACTACGCCAATAGGCCATTGTAGTGGTGCGATATTGTCACTCTTAATTATTACCACGGTGCCTTTCGTTATTGGATTCGAATTTGTATTCCATTTCTGACGCGATTGCAGCGTGTTCAGATACTCCATTCGCCATCGATTCCAGAAAGTCTGGACGAGACGATCGACAAGATGTTTTCGTTGCAGCAAATTTACTGGCGCATCTGACAAATCAGCAGCGGGTAAAGATTGTAATGGAGTGAGCGTTAAAAAATGCGCGGGTGTTAAAGGCAATGGAGCCGAAACATCGGTAACGCTGAGCACTGATAATGGGCGTGAATTTAGAATAGCTTCAATCTGATGAAGAACCGTTTGCATCTCTTCGTATGTGAGAAGAGATGTACCCACAACCTTATTTAAGTAACATTTAATGCACTTAATGTTACTCTCCCAGATCCCACCGAAGTGGGGTGCTTGTGGAGGATTCATCTTCCACTCGATACGGTTTTCCAACAAATTTTCTGAGAATTCTTTCTTGTAGTCCGGTGACTCTAAAAGTTCGAATAAAGCCTTCAAATGCGATTTAGCTCCTACGAAATTTGTCCCATTATCAGAATACATTACATTTACAGGCCCTCGACGGGATAGAAAACGTTTGAACGCGTTGAGAAAGACTTCGGTCGAGAGGTCTGAAGCGAGTTCAATGTGAACCGCGCGGGTCACCAGACAGATAAATAAGCAAATGTATGCCTTTTGGCTTCTAACACCCCGACGTCTATGCGGGATTATTTGAAGCGGCCCAGCGTAGTCGACCCCCGTGTGCAGAAAGGCCTTAGCTTCGCGGACGCGGCAAGCGGGTAAATCTCCCATTATTGGGAATTGCGGTTTGGGATTGACTCTAAAGCATGTATTGCACTGATGCACGCGTTTCCGAATCAAATTGCGCGAAGAAAGTATCCAAAACCTTTGCCTCAACAGAGACATAAGTAAGGTGGGTCCCGTATGCAAGTTCTTAGTGTGGTAATAATCTACTATTAAATCAACTATATGATCATGAGCGGGTAATAAAATAGGATGACGACTATCAAATTCGAGTTCGGCGTTTCTCAATCTGCCTCCTACTCTTAGGAGACCGTCCTGAATAAATGGATTTAATTTAGCAAGAACTTGCCGTACTTTCTTGCCATCGTTCACTGACTTCATATCATCGGAAAAATGTACTTGCTGAACTGCCTTTATAATAGCGGTTTCTGCAATGTCAATATGGCTTAACTCAAATTTACGCGGCAATTTCCTAATGAAGCGAAACACGTAAATGACAATTCGAATCAATTTCGACCACGAATGAATGCGAGAAGCCAATGTGCATAATAAAGGTGACACGATTGTCTTGAGGCGATTATCGGTTTTAGGTTTCATTTCGGGTGGATCAGCTACACGAGAGCACAAGCCAAAAGTGGTTGGCTGTTCATACTGATTGGGTTTCAATTCCGGTAACTGTTCTGAATTTGCGTGCTTAAATGGTGAAATAGGCCACTCGAAATGCGGCTGGCAAAGCCATTTTGGACCATTCCACCAAATGTCATTTGCTATCAATTGCGATGGTAGCATACCTCTTGACAGGCAGTCGCTAGGGTTATCAGCACCTGCGACATGATAAAAATGACTACTGTTTAAATTTTCGTGTATTTTTGCTACGCGATTGGCAACAAAGGTTTGCCAGCGGTGAGGTGATGAATGAATCCAACTTAAAGTTACAGTCGAATCAGAAAAGGCTAATGTTGAATGAATAGTAAACCTAGCGGAGTAATTATCAATTACCTTTTTTAACAGGTGCGATAACAATAATGCAGCGCATAATTCTAGGCGTGCTAAGGAGACGATTTTTAGCGGTGCTACCTTTGATTTTGCGCAAACTAATTGAACCTTAATTCGGTTATCAGGAGTGGTCACATGAGCGTATACCACTCCTCCATATGCCTTTTCGCTTGCATCCGCAAATCCAACAAGTATTAACGTGCATCCTTCAGTGACTCCTATATGACGTGGAATACGAATCGACGATATTGACGGCAATTCCACGTTGAACTGCTGCCACTGTTGTGATATCCTTGCGGGTGGGATTTCGTCCCAATCGATTTTCAAATTCCACAGCTCCTTTATTAGAAGTTTGGCTTGTACAATTATAGGTGCTACCAGACCCATCACGTCAAAGAGTCTAGCGACAGATGATAAAATATTGCGTTTCGTACAAGTTCGATTGTCTGGAGTAACTTCAAATGCGAAAATGTCATCCGAAGGATGCCATCGTAGCCCAAGGATTTTTAGCGATGCATCATTATCGAAAGTTACACTTTGCGACAGGCGAAGTTCCAATGGAACGTTTTCTAAAACTGTGCTGGAATTGGATGCCCACTTAGCGAGTTGAAAACCTCCTGACTGGAAGAGCTCAATCAACTCTTCAGCCGCGCGGATAGCTTCTTGCTCATTTAAAGCAGAGCTAGCGATGTCGTCTACATAAACATCTCTATTAATAATATCCCTTGCAAGAGGGAAGCGAGCGCCTTTATCTAACATTAATTGTTTGATTGCTCGAAGGGCTAAGAACGGACTACATTTAAGACCGAATGTTACGCGATTGTATTGGTAAGCCTGAAGCGGCTTTTGCGGATCGAATCTATATAAAATTCGTTGATAACGACGATCTTCTTTGCGAACATTTATACATAAATACATTTGACGAACGTCTGCGGATATTGCGATAGGAAAAAGGCGTAAATTCAGAAGAATGCAAAATAAATCATTCTGTAGGCTTGGTCCCGTGTGTAAAATATCGTTCAAAGATAAACCAGTTTTTGTCTTTGCGCTTGCGTCCAGAACCACTCTCACCTTTGTTGTCAATTTATCTTCACGCCTAACTGCGTGATGCGGGATGTAGTATGCGTTTTCTGACGGTAAGGCTTCCACCTGGGACAGATAACCTTTATGAATATGTTCTCTTATTACTTCATCATAAAGCGGTTTTAGTTCTGGCAGATGATTAAATTTTCTTTCTAGTGAGTAAAACCGATTTTGCGCAGCTTGCAATGAATCACCTAAGTCACAAGGGTTGCTTTTGAATGGCAAAGCCACTTCATAAGAACCGTCCTCGAGGCGAGTTGTGGTGCCTTTAAAAATGTCTTCAGCTTCTTTTTCTTCGAGGCTGTGAACTGGTTCCGAACCAATATCTTCGATTTCCCAGAATTTTTGCATTAAGTTCTCAATTTCGTGCGTAGCGCAGAAAGTTAATGCGGTGTTTGGTTGAGAATTTACTGGGGCGTCACCCATAAAAACATAACCTAATGTGGTTTGAATCGCGACTGGAAAGCCGGGGGTGATTATCTTATTTGGTAGCAACAGTTGAGAGAACAGACTGACGCCAATTAGCAAATCGATTGGGCCTGGCATTGCCCAGGTGTCGTCTGCCAGCGGAACATTTATAAATTTATATGACGTCAAGTCCACCTTGCAAGTAGGTAAATGAGCGGTAATTTTTTCTAAAACTAGAGCGGTTATGGAGTATTTGAAGTAGGGATCAATCCTAGATTGAATTGTCAATGTGACACTTCCTCTTATTGATTGCGTTTTGCCACCTAAACCCTGGACTGCGAAGCGCGTTCCTGAACTGACTGCCAGGCCTAATTTTTCACAACATTGTGAAGTTATATAATGTTTTTGTGAGCCTGGGTCTAGAAGACAGCGGACGGTATTCTCTTCACCGTTTCGATCAACAGTGTGAACTTTGGCGGTAGCAAGAACTTCAGTGGTTGCCCCTTGTCGCGTGGTTGCTGACATAGTACATATCGGCGGTTCTGCATCGTTAGGTTGAGTTTCTCCATTGGATGTGGAGGCGTTTGCTTGACTGGGTTTATCAAAATGAAGAAAAGTATGGTGCTTGCCATGACACTTATGACAAGTGCCTTTTGATTTACATTTTGTAGATGTATGTTGCGGGCTCAAGCAATTAAAACACAAAGATTTTTCCTTTGCGAAGGAAAACCTTTCCTTTGGTGATAATTTTAAAAATTGTGTACAAGTGTACAGTTGCGTGTGGTTCTCATTTTGACAATAAAGGCATTTTGATTGCGTACTCGTGTAAGTATGATGTGTGCGGAGTTGAGCTGTGCGACCAGTTCCACCGGAACTGGTTGAATGTGTGTTGGCGGTGTTAGGTCCACGAGTTGTTGAAGTTCGTTGCAGAATTTTGACCTGATCTTGCACAAACGACACCAATTGCTTGCAGGTGGGAATCTCAATTTCTCGAACTGAGAGCTCAAATGCTTGTGCAGTTTGCGACTCTAACTTCTGCAAAGCGCATTGTAGTAATATAAAATCCGAAAGGTCTTCTATTCCCAATTGTTTTAGTGCGGCGATAGATGCTGAATATTTTTCTATAAAAACTGTCAGATTGTTTGCGTTGTGAGCTACGGTTTTTGAATGAAATATGTTATTCAGGTAATAAGTGGCAAGAGATCGCTTATCTTGATATTTATTGACTAGCGTATCCCAGATTATTTTATATGTGTCTCCAGTTGGCACTAAACCTGACGTAACATTTTTCGCGGTTCCAGTTAATTTTCCAATTAAATATTGTACGCGTTGCGAATCAGATAGTTGTGAATTTAAATGAACATTTGTTTTGAATGTTTCATAAAATAGGTGCCAATTTTCCATCCGTCCATCAAACGTAGGTAATTCTATAGCGGGTAACTTAATAAAATTATTATTATTACTCGTAGCAGCACACGCAGATGTAGATGTTTGCGGTTTTGTAGCTAAATTTGGTTTTAAATTATTTCGTGCGCGAATAATACGTGTGTATAATTCTTCAAACTGTTCCCAGCTTGAATAATCTGGTTCAGAATTCGGGTCTGACGTAAGAGTATTCTCGTTAATTTGATCAATAATTAATTCAAATTTATTTTTAATTTCTAAAATACTTTCAGATTCAGACATAAATGCTTCACCTGAGCGTGACGCGTCGAAATTGATTGGCAAATTATTTGCAAGCAAAACTAAATTTTGAACCCTTTTTAGAATAATATCTCTTTTACCTTTTAGTAAAACTAATTGTCTTTTTAGTTTGTCTTCCATTTTTAGAATTATTTGCAAACTAAAAGTTTAATTATTTATAAAATAATGCGCAAGAAACACAAGTGTACTGGGCGACAATTTGTACTGACGAATTATAGTGGAGAAGTTATTTTCCAAAATAATTAAATATATTGGCCGATACCTCAAAGCGATGTTTACGTACGTACTTAGGTTGGCATTAATACACATAGACGAATATATATTACGCTGTAATATCTTTGCGATTTGCACTGAATAAATTTGCTACAACAACATCGATAAATAATTTAATTACCCAAAATATCAAAGAGTACCTATACCTAGGCATGTAATTTCAAATAGCGGACGAGTGTTGCTAACTGAATCCTTGCACAAATGAATGCGATTGAATAGGAACAAAACTACATTTAAATAATGCGGCTCAAATGACCAAATGTAATTGTCTATTTAAATAATGCGGCTCGAAGTGACCAAATGTTGCGGCGTGAATGGACTGTAATTGCGGTATTGTGATATTGTTTGATTGACTTACCAATATCTCCAACTGTCGGCACCTTCCACTTTGCTCTGCTTTAATCACAGGTGGGGGTAATTGTTAGTATTGGAGGAGGTCAAGGAAAGGGAATAGTGATATTGGATTTTGCGATATGGTTCAATGCGTTATAGATTGCTATTTTTATGCACTATTTCACGGCGGTATTTTGCAGTATGACATTTGCCGTTTACAAGCGCGGCGCGGTGGTTTTAATAACTCAAGATAGGTTATGCGGAAGCGGTTGCACTTGCGGGCGGCGCGATACTTTAACAACTGACTCATGTAGGTGCAAGGCGCGGAACGCGAGTGGGAAACAACTCGAACCAAACACTATGCAACAATAACTGGCCCGAGCACATTCTATGATCCTTTGAAGTATAATTTAAAACATAAATTATATAGTTGATTCACGAAAAAATAATTATTGTAGTGTTTTCACCTAGTTTGGTTTTAAGTTTGAAATGTCTCATTATATTATTAGATTTAGATCATCTAAAGCAAAAAAAAAAATATTTTATATTATTTTAATTACATTTTCTTTTGAAATTATAAGATTTCTCTGTTAGAAATTATTTGAGGCAAGATGTTATCGAAGACGCAAATTTTCAAAATTTTCTGTCATTACATTCGAATATTTGAAATATGTGCAGTATTTTTGAATGCTAAACGGTTCTTGAAGTAAAGCCCTATGCACTGTAGGTATGGATCTAATCGCACCTACGTCAGATTAAATGCTGGACGTGAAACAGCTTGAACCTGCAACTCGGGCTTGTACCATTTGTTAGTTTTAAGTCATTTGGTCAAGTCATACAGAAATATGGAGAATATCGATAGCAATCGTGCCTCGGGCGAATCATTTGATTTTTGTTAATTTTAGAGCTACCTGCAGAAGTGAGTGCTCGCTTACCTAACGCTGCGTAGCCCCAGATTTTGTGATTGAGTCATTAACTTACTAAACATATATGTCAGACTCCCGGTTGAGATATTTTAAATAGATTCGCTGTTTTTGAACGTATCCCAAAATGAAATACTGTTTTTGAAAACAAATGAAAGACTTTTAGATTTTACGTACGCAATTAAACATATTTAAATTCAGAGACTTCACATTATGGGAAATCAATACTTAGGTGATATTGCTATGTTTAATTTCGCCAACCGGCCCTGGTCTCCCCTACCCCAATTGGTAATGCCGTAGTCTCATTAGCTCCAGATAGTTGGGTCTCTTACACGGTATTCACATACAAATTTTAGAATTTATGAAGCGCGGCTTAGTTTAAAAGATATTAAGAAACATTTTCTTTGAAATATACTTTTGAAACAGCACTGGGTCTAGGTGAGTTAAAATAATACATTGCATTTATTAAATTCAAAACATTAACAATTTATCTCGATAAAATATCGTAATCTTGGGATTTTCCGAATCAAATATTGATTATTTTCATGATTGTGTTTTTGAGGGATTTGATCAGCATACCGCACGCACAAAAAGATCAAACATCATCAGTATCGCCTCATAAATCAATTAAGTAGCGATCGATCCCCTTCAAAGGGAAGCGAAGGGTTCTTGAAATGTCTGGATCGGCCAACTGTGTGGTTGAACAAATTCACTGTCGGGCCTCGGGTAATATATCTTGTAATTTCCAACCAAAACCGCAGAATTGTATAAATGCTTTGTTGTATAAACAGCGGCTCTCAACAGTTGGTAGAGGTTCTCAGATTCGAAAATAGACCTGAATTTCGAAAAGATTTTTATCAAAATTAATCAACCCTAATTGTATGACTACTTCTGTAAGTATACAGAGTGTTAAGGGATGTACCTGAATTACTTTAACCAGTGATTCAGACATTATTACGGAGTAAAAAAAATATAAATAAAATTTGGTCTCCGGTGATATTTGTAAGTGTTTTTTTTGTTTATAGTTATTAATTAAAAGAAAATTATCGAAATATTTGTACAGCGCCCTTGAGGTGACTTTTCCCAAAAAACGGCGCTACACAAATCTTCCAAATGTTATTATTATTATTATATCGGTAAAACACTAACAGCCTTACTAATAAACATGTTTAAATTATGTAGACAGTGCTATAGCATCCAACCACCAGTTTACACTCAAAAATAATATACATGATGTCCGGAAACTCGTTGTACAAACGGGAAACTGGTGGAAATTTGAACTAACAATTTCAATTTCATATTCGATTTACTCTAACGAAGGCTCAATTTTTAAAAAAAGTTCTATAAAATCGACTCCAAATGCTGTATACGTACGTATTTCCGCACACCGTGTATATTGCACAAATCGTAGAATGTGTAACAATACCACAAAAAACCATCAGGGCGTTTAAATTAATAAATAAATTTACCAACACAAAAAAAATAAAAAATAGACAGCAAACATTGGTAGATAGCAGTGGTGGTCGGTGACTTTTTGTAGAAGGGATGCTGAACATCAAATGTTTATACTCGTAGTTCCTACGTACTTGATATCAAATATGCAAATAATTTATTAATTTTTTTTTCCTCAAATAGCCGAGACTCAAAACTTTTCGCTTCAATGATTCAATTATACAACCACACAATTCACTATTATCATTTACAACACGTTGGCGAAGTATCCAAGCTCAAAGCAAACTGTCAAAGCTGCGCGCGCATACAATCCATTGGATTAGTAATAGAGTATACGATTGTGTGCATTATACATATGAGCATTAAATACGGTTTTTGCAAGTTGGATGCTGTCATTAATATCGTATAAAGTTGACGAAGATATCGGCTGGCGGGTCTCAGTGCACATGCGCGGAAAGAACGTACTTATATAGAATTCTTGGATACGGTTTAGAGATCGCTTCTACACCACAGTGTTTTTTTACGCGTTTCACAGTATTTGAGAATGTATGTGTATTTAGACTCGCCAGCGCTGTTTGTATCGAGTCGTTCGTTGGGTTCGTTGTGCGTACACAGAAACGGGTACGATGTACGATGTCTTATAATAATAATATTTGTATGATTTTTGACGGGCGTTTTTGTAAAAAAAAATTACATTAAGGTCGCTGTAGAAATATTAAAATATTTAAATTGCAGTATTGCTGTTTACGGCTAGAAGTCAAAATCTTTTTAATCTGAAATTAAAGGGATGCGGAGCATCCACAGCCTGTATGGACGGACCGCGCCTGGCAGGTAGGTCGGTACTTGTAAAAAAAAGTTATGATTTAAGTGCAAGCTTAGAAATAGTATTTCGTTGACCTTTTTATCACTGTTATAGTAATAATTTTGCTGTAATACGTAAGCAACCTGCCGTTTATTATTTATTCAAATATATGACGTCTTCAGCGCGGAAAAAATAGATTTTCACTTATAAGAAAACTATCCTTTGCCATTCATTAACTATTTTCTTAAGAAACTTGGAAATTCACTATACTAAAATTGTACTGTTCTAAAATTTTGTGCAAGGGAAATTAGCAACTGACGTAACTTTAACAATGAACAAAAGTATTAATTATATGAAAACTTTTATTTATTATTTGTCACTCTTGCGGGATCAAAATACAGGCCGATAACAAAGTAGGCTAGTCAAGCTGTGATTTCTTTTCACGTTGTTCTTGTTCGGTTCTCTTAATGGACGATATATTGAGCACCACTGCTTCGAACAACGCCAACAGTTTGCTGGAAACGGGTGGTCTAAACGCCCTATATCTGATCTGTATCTATAGCATTAACTTGCAAATTACTTTTATGACGTAATAAGGTATTCCGAATAAATCTCTGATTCATATTTATATTGTAGTAAGCAATGCGGGTTAAATATTTCTCTTGTGATATGGCTGGAAATGAATTTTTTTGTAAACAAAAGGATTTCGCCTAAGTAATGGCCCACTCGTATCCTTGAGTGTGATTTAGGTTTTATTTCTATGGAAATGAGTAAGAACAAAATTAAACGGATAAAATAATGTATTAATTTTCGTTACATTAGTTTTATTCGTGTATGCATTGGTCTCATAATGCGTAATACTAAGACGTTAATATTAAAAAAAAATTATGAATTATATGGTTTTCCTTTTCAATGATTATAAAGACTGTACTTTGTATTTTTCTTTATGGAAGTTTGAGAACTGGTTAGGTAATAATCAACCCGTTTTTTTAAACTATAATACATCTATTTTCAATTTTCGACGTAGTTGCGTCATCTCTTGGTACGGCTGCCAATATCAAAGATTTATTTTTATTTGACTGATGATTAAATCTTCTTTTCCAGGCTCTTTAACTGCTGTGAACGTTTCAAATATCTTTTGAAACTTTGTTTTTTTTTTTTTAATTTTTGGTTTGACTAAGGTTTGAACCTTTCTTCTCATGGCAAAATTCCGATTGGCTGAGCCCGACATTTATTTTGTATATTAATTGCTGTAATGACATCCAATTTATGAGAAATGCGTATATGTGCGTGAGTCTGCGTGAAGGCCACCATTCATGCATACTCATGATAAAATACATTGTCATCGACAACCAGTCTATCTACCGAGTTTAAGCTCTATCGGTTGTCAGAAAGTGGATTATTTTTTACTTACAAGATTACACTTCATTCATTCATTCAATTTATAAAACAAAATCGAAATTCAAAAAGATGTAATGAAAAACCACTGTTAATCCAGAAAATAATACTACATATTATTATTTAAATAATTCGCTATTAAAATTAGGATTTAAAGGTCCCACTACATTTATTGCGTTCGTGCGTAAATCCGTCTTTGGGCGTCCAGCACTTCTAGTTCTTTTTTTTTAGATTGATTTTGTGAATATCTACTTATGTGAGACTTCTTATCATTTTTATCAATGTATCTTATTTTATTTTACGCTTTGGTTGTAACATTTTTTTTTCATTGTATTTGTTTTTCTCTGTTATTTTAATTAATTTGAATTTATAATAACTGCGATACTCAACTATTAAACTATAATTTAAAAGTCCATTAGGTGTAAAAAATAAATAAACAACAAAAATATTTCTTACTATTCTAGTGAAGTTTTCACGTTCAAAATGAATTAATGAATTAATTACAGCATCTGTGATTGAGGGGTAAGACTCTCGACTCGCAATCCGAAGCCCGTAATCTGACGGTCAAACCCGACGTGCGCAGATAATTTTTTATTTGTTTGTGTTATTTCACAATGCATACATTAAAAATAGTGTGTTTGCGGCACGTCCCAGAGTGAAATATACTCTCAGTATCGCCCTGGTGTCAGACCACCATTCCGAATCGAAACGTTATTTCTAAGCTTTTGCCGTGTTTGGCGACCAGATCTAAATAGCCAGGTACTTTTCCACATTTCTCTTCCCCATCTTCTTCCCCTCCCCAATACCTTTACCCTATTCCTCGGATTGGGGATGCCACAGTCTCGCTGTTCCAGACGGGAGCGGTTGAGAGTCTTGTGCGGTATATAAAAAAATATATGTATATGTATATATATATTTAATTTTTCATAATAACTTCATGAGTACTCGTAAATCCTAGAATTGTAATATTTAATCAGTGAAGATGGGCTCCGCCCCGGCAAGGCTCAGATCCTGGGTTTAATTCCTAGATCGACCGTATATTTTCTATTTAAAATTTTCGTTTGAGAATCGCTAATATTCTCTTCAATGATTAAATAATTTAACATAATATAATTTGTTCTGAAAATTATTAAATAAGACGGCTCACAACGTCACGCGGTATTAATGCCAGCCAAAATGCCAACATTTTTGTGGTATTATGCCGTGTTGCGCTTCCTCCTTCTTAGCTTAGGCCAAAAGACTAATGAAGGAGGTAGCGCAAAACTACAAAATACCCTAGAAATAAATCACTTTTATAAAATTTATATTAAATTGAACGACCTTATTATATTTTCAAGTTACAAGACAATACAATATTCCCTTATAAATAAATCGTTTAGAATCCAATCATTGATATGAAAAAAAAACTGAAAAGACAGACCGTTTGTTATGTTATGTTCAGTGATTAAATTATTAAATAAGCTATAACCGGAAAGGTCCGGGTCCTCGGGTTGACCGTGATGGATGAAGTGCCGAATAAGTGTCACCACTGATGAATATTCAGAACGCGGCACCCGCTAATAGATTTCTCAATAGCCCTCACGGACTTGTCAATTAACACTTTACCTTAAACGATAACGAATGGTGAACTTTACTTAAGGCAAGGCGTGAGTGAAGCAGCCATGCACAAAAATATGCGACGCGCGGCCCAAGGTGTTGGACAGCCTGCGGTTGAATTTGCCCTATCAAATCTCTAACATAAATTGGGAATCTTAAGACGAGACGATACCCAAAAATAAAGCCAGAAACTTAACGACTTAGGTGAAGCAGCTCTGCACAAAAATACGCGGCGCGCGGCTCTGGTGTATTGGACAGACTTGTGGTTGAATTTGCCCTATCAAATCTCTAAATTAAAGTAGTAATCTTAACGACATAATTACCTGGTACCGTCCGGGTGGGGCATTGGCAGCGGCATATTTTGAATGATATGGTGGATAACAGTGGCGTGCCACTACATGTGTTTTAAAATTGTAATCTTCTTTGTAATGTATTGGTGCGTAACCGTTTTACAAAAAAATTAAAAAATTAAGTAAATATATTTTATGATTTTCATGGTTTTAAAGATCTTGGAGGAATACTTCGCCTTTAGAGACCTTTTTCTACTACTTTTTACCACACGCGTCTTTAGGTAGGTATTTTACCTACAGTTCTACCCGGCCTTATTCTGTCATGCTACGTTTGATTAATCAAAACGAGTAAGCGGAGTCTCGGAGATTTGACGATTTTGGATGCCAAGGATCAATCAATGTCTGGAAAATCTTGGATAAACGCTAGTATTTTACGTAGCCTAGGTTTCGGCGTGAGGTTACTGGGGTCGACAGGAAGGTTAATGTCATGACGTAGAAGAAACCCTCACCAAGATTCGTGTTACGTGATGGTAGATCTTCCTTTGAAAATTAATTGGAAATTATGAGAAAATACTACCAATACCTTCTTGCTAACGATAAGGCCTAGCTATGATAAATACAAATTTAAATTATTTAGATTTGTCTAATTTTGGTCTGCATTAATTAATTAATTAATTTTAACTTTTTTAGTTCAGGTTATGCATTTTTTGGATAGCAAATATCTAGTAAGGATAAGAGATATTTTATTTATTTGCGTTTTAAATTGTGAAATAAAGGCATTAAAAGAATTTAAAAAAATATACATTCAACTTGCAATTATTTGTGAGACAATGTCAACTATTTCAAAATTCACTTTTGTCCTACATATTAAGTAAATATTAAAAAACATATATAGATTATAGAAAATAATATATACACGGAAAAAATCATTTTGATGGGCTTAAATTTAAATTACAAAAAAATTAATTTTCGTGGACCACAAATTTGTCGTATATAAATGAAAATGGACCCAAAAACGCCCTTTTTACGATATTTCGTTACGTTATCACGGTAAATTGTGCTATATAATTTAAAACGCACATAAATAAAGTGGCTCAAATCCGTACATAATATTTTTTTATTAAAAAATATTAATTTCTATTTCTCAAAAACAGTAAATTTGTACGTTATTAATTATTGCAAATATGATTATTGTTTTCGGCATATTACTTTAGCTCGAATTCAAAAAGTTGAACATTATTTATTATTAGATTAGATATATTATTACACTCCGAGTTCGCTAATGCAGATATAATTAATAGGCAAATAAAATATATTCTCACTTAAATAACAACTTCTTTTAAATATTTTCCCACTTAACCGGTATTTCCCTTTTAATGACGTTGTAAATCCTAATTCTGATAAACTTTCCCTACTCCCCCCCTTCTCACTCATCCACCCCCCCCCCCACCGTGAAGGTGATCCGTATTTAATTTTTAACTTTAGTGTAGGTACAAATGCCCCGAATGAAAAACAGTTAGATTGTTTGTATAAAACATAAAGTTATGTAAACAAAGTTATATCAGTTTCATTCCCGCACTGCTACAGTGCAGTCGATTTACAGTTTTTTTTGCACGTAAACCCGAATATAAATAAAAAAAACATACCTACAATAAATCACTCACCCGGATGGGTGGGCGAACAATAAACATGGAAGAATCCATTGATAATATTAAAAATGTATAAAGTTGAAAAGTAAAAATGACGTCGGTAAAAGACTAAAAAATAAAACAAAGTTTTGAATATAATCCACTAAAACTAGAAGAGCTAATCAAGAGTGAACATTTGAAATCTCAAAATAAAATAATAAAAATTAATAGACCAACTCATAAAAAAGAGTGAAAATTATTATTAAAATTTAAAAAAAAAAATAATTAACATAAACTAAAATGGCAAAACATACGCGCAAGCGCGTGGGCAGTTTTAACCGCCTCCGTCGACATCATACCCGATTATCATTAAAACAAACAACCACAAAGACATTCAAGAAACCATAATGAAGAATATTTAAATGTCAAAACTTGGCATTGGAGTAAGTAACATGAGAAAAACAAACTTATAATAGGAGATGTGATCACAATAGAAAATGAAATTATAAGTTTAAATATTGAAGGGATACACGTCGAAAAATTAAATAAAAAATACCGTGTATGATATTTTAAGGAATTGAAGAAAACTACAAATAAGAACGATTTATATCAGACCTAATTCTACAAAATGAAGACATAGAAATAATGAAAAGGACCCAAATGTACTCGAGCTGAAAGGAACGATTTCTGTAAAAAAATATAAATCAAAACTACAGGAGAAATACGAAATCTTCTATTATCAAAAAAACGCTTGAACCTCGGATTTTATCAAATTAAAGTGGAAGACTAATCCACTGACGGAGTGTTACCATTGCCAAAAATTCGGACACACAGCATTGCGATGCCTACAAATTAATAATAAACCGAAATCTCCTCACTGTGCAAAAGAACACAACATGAAAGATTGTATAAACAAAGATGAAACGCCGAAATTTATCATGTGAACTGAAATTAATTTTAAATTAATAACATCAAAACTACAATTCATAAAGCTAAAAGTGAAAAATGTAAATACAGGATAAAAATGCTTAATTTTGAAAGTGGAAAAATAAATTTTAAATAAAATTGGATAACTTCATTAGAAAAGAAATAGACGAAAACTATAAAATAAACCAAGAAATTATTGAAAATACTGCAGATATTAATATCCGTTTTTAATATTACAGATGAACATTTTAAGTGCCTCGAAAAACATGAACTTGTGTACATCTACACGGCCTGCATAGTTTTAACAGAGACTCGTTGTAACAACAACCAACATACAAATGCACTGCAAAACTATGAAGGAATTGCAACAACAACAACAAAAACAGTGGTATTTTTATATTTAACGCAACGATTGTCAAGTGTTTAAAAGTAGACGTTAAATTTAAAAAATAAATTACATAAAATCGTAACAATATCTTTAAAATATAAACCAAAAATAACCAATTTCACAATTGCACTATCTGTGTATGTGTTATGTGATGTACTTATGTGATTGAATATAATTGTAAAGCTGCTCATCTCGACACAGGAATTCCCTAGAGAGATGAGCAGCAGCAGAGGAAAATAAACCTAAACAAATTAACGAAAATGTTTGCGATTGTCTGTGGTGATTTTAACACTAATATCTCAACAATTCACAATTCAATAGAAAAAAGTTTATTAACATGATGCCACACCACAACTTTAAATACTGTAAACTATGCTCAAGAAATACATAACCAAACACCATCATGCTTATGTACATCTAAATGACAAAAAAATCTACAGTATGGAAAACTAATATTGCTGACTACCACGAGTGTTATATTACACGAGACAAATGAAAAACTAACTATTCATATCCCCAACTAGATTATAACTAATTAGAAAATTCACTAATAGCTGTAAAACAGAAAGAAATATTAAAAAGTTCATACTTACGTTGACCAAACTGCCATAATGTTTGAAAAAAATCACATATCAAAAAGCGACAAACAAACAAACAAATCACTTCCATATAAAAAAAAAAACAAAAAAATAAAACCCCCCATTACAAGTGTACTAACAAAAGCCATAAGAAAAAAATGTCTTTATAATATAATGACAACTTTGATGAGAAAGACGAAAAACAATTATTATACTAAAATTATAATAGAAGCAAAATATAATTAAAAAAGATCAACAATAAATGAGATAATACATGAAAATAACACTTACGTGCACATATCTGAAATCACAGATGGAGAAAAACATATATATTATACAAAAAGACACATAAAATGCTGAAATATCTCAAATTACAATTTTGTAAATTTCGGCAAAAACCTGGAAAACTCCATTAACACGTCAACTCCAATGTTACTGTTCACTCCAGAATGAATGTGACAATACCTATTGCAAATAATTTAGACATAAGATTCATTTTGTTACAATTTTTATTTTTATCATAACATAATATTTTTCCGTCACATTGCAAACAAGGTTCAATTCTTAAAAATAATTTATCAAACAGCCTGGTATTTTATAACAGCCTGGTCTTTCAACGATGTCACCAATTCTAAAATTAAATATTATTTTTCATTTTAAAATGTATGCTTAGCTGTTGGTTCGTTTGCTTTGACCAATACTCTTGTGTACCTACTTTCCGAAGCCATTCGTTACATTAGTTTATTTTTTTAAATCTCCCAAAATGTATTACATTCAGCTCTAAAGAAAGTGTCCGACTTTATGGCCCACCGGGGGTGTAATAATTGCAATGATGCTTTTGACCAAGGCAACGCTAATATTGACCCATATGACCCCATTTAAAAATTTCAAATGCATTCCATGGATACACTGTAAATATATTTCAATCGTTATGTCCTGTCCTTTTAAAATGTTTATTTTATTTTATTTAGTTTTAAACGCCAGGCAAAAAGAAAATGATCCTACTAAGGTCAACCTTCTTAATGTTTACATCATTCTTTGTATTTTTTTAGTTTACAAACACACACCATCAATATAATAACGTCTACCCGGTAACAGAATCTGATATCAAATAAATATAGCTGAACTGAAAGGAGGCTCTGCCCCGGATTTGACAACATAGAGGTTAAGACATTAAATACAATGAAACAATACCTAGTCCGTCCCATTACGCACAAAATTAATCTAAGCCTAGAAAGTGGTTTATTCCCAAACAATTATAAAAAAACATTCACCCCTATTCATAAAACGGATTGCCGTAAAGACCCACAAAATTACGCCCGATAATAAATACTACTATCAAATATAGCAAAAATATTTTTTGAAAATGTAATAAAAACAATTCTTGGAATTTTTAGAAAACATTCTATTCAATTTGACATTATATTTATAATGGAATTCCACCACGAAATAACAGTTTCAAATATTAAAATATTAATTTTACACAGACAATGACTAGAGGTAATAAAGCTTTGAGATTGCTTCACAACACATATTTTATACCTGCTATTAAAAAAAAATGTTTTAATCTGTCGTATAAAAAATTTAATGCCAAATCAGTGGTTCAGTTTTTCCGAAACAACTTGCCAATAACAACAACAGTTTTAAAGTTCACGTTAAAAAAACACATTGAAAACCGAATACTTTGGCATATACATAAAAAAAATAACGAACTTAATGACAAATCCCCCATATACACAAGTCTAGCTATTATGGTGGTATAAAATTAGGTGAAATGATTACTATCTTCTGTAAATTATATCACATTATTTTTTTTAATAAACGTAAAAAAAAGTTGTTTGTCTTATCAAAACTTTTGCGATACTAGACTATACCTATATTATTAAGCAACCCATTAAACATGTCATATCCTAAAAATGTTGGTTGAACTGTTCGTTTTAAATTAATAAACTAAAAATTTAACAGTAAAATAATTTAGAGTCCTTGCCTAAAATGACTGTTTAAACCTTCAAGGCCAATGTTGAAAATGTCAAGAGAACTAGTGATTTCATTTAGCAGCACCATATCTCTTGTCATACTGTGCTGGGCCAAAACGTCCGTTCTGCCATGTCGAATACAGAGCTTGTCGACCCTGATTAAATTAATAATTTTTAAATTATTATGATTCATGATAATTGTAAGAATTAATTTACTATACACATTTAAGTAGGTACCCACGCTGTTGAGATGTTCCGTATGGATGGATTTTTATATTGTTTTCATTATTCACTGTACTTACAAAGGACTCTAAAATGCACCGAGACTCGTAACATTAGAATGCTTTCTATTGACTGAATAAAATACAATAATATTTTCAAATTCGCTCAACCTTCTCTCAAAGCGACACAGACTGATTAAAGATAATGCGCCCTGACAATGAAATCTTATTTTGACTTACTTAAAAGGTTCTATCAAGTCAATTGGACTGGAAAAAATCTATTGAAGTTGCTTGAACGTTTTCATAACGTAAAGCTTCTCAATTCCGATATCTGCATATCCTAGCACTTTTATTTGCCAGAATATTTTTCTCTTCAGGTTTTTATAGTATCTTATTTATTTTTAAATCATTGTGAACATTTTTTGTACTGATATGTTGTTTATAGTTACCTGCGCATGACAGCCGTTGAAAGTGTGTTTGTACCTAGCACTAAAATTTGTTATTTTAATTTTGTGTAATCTCATTTTTATCGAGTAGACGGTCTGCTTAGCTTGCGTAAACACTCACGCCGTATACATATTATATTGGCTCTTGTCAGAAATCCCGCTCCTAAAAAGGGATTATTTTTAAATCTACTAATTTTTATAAGACTAGGTTTTTATGCATAGCACAAAGGATAACAAATTATGATTAGCAATAATTATTCGCCTTAAATACCTATACAAATTGAAAAAATCTTCCAAATAAAAATAACTGCCGCTGACGGAAATTGAACCCGCAGCCTTCTAATTGCCTGTCAGCTGCTCTACCATTGCGCTATGTCGGCTTATTCTCAACCTTACGGTATATACCGTAAACCGACCTACACAGACATAAATATACACAATACTTCTCATCATTCCATCTCTCATAAACACTCAGCTTACCACTCAATGATCCATAGATTAATTTCCGTGCCACTGTCTACCATTAATTTTACAAATGAATTATCCGTAATAAAACTAATAGCATGAAATAATAGTTAACTCGGACTTATTTGATAAAATCCCGAATGAAAAAACAAATACAAATTTCCACTAATAAATTCCCATATAACAGTACTCCGTCAATTAATAACAACACTCTAAATTATCATTGCCGTGGGATTTTATTTACAGATAATTTTTCCAACCTATGTGTTTGGAACGTTCCTTTAGTTAGACATTTAGCCGGCATTTTACACGAACAATAACTTATTGTAATTATGGTAATTTTTTGATCAATACTGAAGACAAAGACTACACACTAAGCCGTTCGGGTATTTATAAACTTTGCTGTAATGATTGCCCTGCCTTCTACATAGTTAAAACGGTTCCATGATATCAACAATTAGACAATTAAACACACTTTTAAAAAGTGATATAAAGTCATTAGAAACGATGAAAAAAAAATTAAACCTAACCTACTTAACCCAGTTAATAAAGTTTTTGTTTCACGCTTTCCATGACTTTATATAACTTTTTAAAGATGTGATGAATTATAATTTTGATGATTTATCCGGTCACCAGTTAACCAATATATATATATATCATTTTCGATAAAACCAATTATTTACTAGTACAACATCACTTATTGTTCAGTGTACAATAATTTAAAATAGCACGCAACATAAACATCAGAGTGAAGGAAGACTTACGCTGTTTAAATGGTACTTAAAAGTTTTTCTGAAATTGCTAATCATTTGATATCATCAGATCATATTTTTAATTAAAAAATCAGTTATTAGTCTTTTGCATAAAAATGGTGTAGGAATGAAATTAAACGATTTCGAATCATTAGAAATTAGGAAGTCTTTAAATGCAGGTCTGATTACTTACTAAACAATCAAATCAACTTATCTTACGAAAAAACATACTCTATAGCCCTATATTTAATTTGTTTCATACAATCCATTCCACTTCATGATATTTATGTATGTATATGTTAAATTGTTTTTCTTAGATCTTTAATTATTATTATATGTGTTATTCTTGCAATTGTTATTATAATGTAAAGTATATTATAGATTTACTATCACAGCTGTGTATTGTTTTCCCCCTACCATTTATTATTTATCAATTTGGTTTTCTCTTTCAAGTCTAGTATGCACTCTTTTGTAATAGGTACGTAATATTCTGTCTCCCTCTGTCTTCTTATCTATATATATAAGCGCTTACTCTGTCTTAGTATTTAGTTAATATTTATATCCTGACCAAGCTTAATCTTAGCGAAACCGGTCAGTGTGAAAAATAATAAAAACTCGTTGTTAAAAACAAAGTGTTTGAATTATGACGAAAAATAATGATCTCGGTTGTGATTCTATATGTAACACCGGTTCAATGAACTTTAAAACTTTTGCTTTCAATTTACGTTTCATTTTCTAAATTTGAAGTGTTTGTTAGGAAAATCCAATAAAGTACCTACCTATAATATTATGATTTTAACAGAAAATTATTTAAAATTGAAAATGATTTTCCCATTTAGATGAAACAGAAGCGAAAAAAATCACCACTACCACATTTTTCCTTTGAGCTCCAACGCTCTATCTAGCCCATCTGGAGAGAACTCCGAACGACCGGAAACTATCGAATCCCATCACCGCGCACGGCTACTATAGCGTGATAATATTGGAACACCTCTATCCCGTGATTCTTAATATAATATTTTTCTTGACGATTTAGCCAATTTTATTTTTTTGTTTTGTTTCAGGTAAGCTACGTTTTTAATCTGGAATCATTCTTCCGCAATCATCGCAACTGTAAGGTAAACATTTAATTATGGTTAATTTCAGATTTTCCTAAAACTTCACGTTCCTAAGTAATTCCCAATTAAACACCCTATCTTTGCACAAAGGTTCTGTACCAAGACAATCTACCCTTCCGTATTCCGTTAACGATAAGCCAGAACAAATGCAATGCCTTACAAAGTACTGTCTATCTACTCTAACTATGCTCACAGTGGTGGGTAATCAAAAAGGCATTTGAAGATCTAAATTACTTCCCCCGTTATTCTGTCAACATAAAGATGTACACTTCTGTCGTTGTTCGCACTTCTAGCAATGCCTCGGGACATGCGTTGGTACTAGGTACAACTACTACTACCGTGGCTACAGAATACGATGGAAGATACTTTAAGGCGACATAAGAAAAATGTTTTTCAACTATAAAATTAGCGATAAGCACCCAATTTTATTTTTTTAGGCAATGAATTAGTAACTTCCCGAGGGATCCCTCTAGAAATATTTAGGATTTTAATAATACGTTTATCAGAAATAATTAAAATAAACCCCACGGAAATATCGATTTTCTAGATCTGCTCGGGCAGAGTCGACTGTAGGACTTAGGTCTTTAAGATTCCCACATTATTTTAGAGATTTGATGGGCCAAATTCAACTGCAGGTCTGTCCAATATATCAGGGCCGCGCACCGCATATTTTTGTGCACGGCTGCTTCACGTATGTCGGATTCTGGCTTTATTTTAGAGTATTGTCTCGTTTTATTAAGAAATAAAATAATCTGCAAACACTTTTTGCTTCTACTAACATTTCCTGGAGTATAACTTTTGAAGATACATTTCTGTGTTTAAATACTATAATGTGTGAGTCGTCTCTTTAGTTTTATAAAAACAAATTATGTGAAGGTTGTTTATCAATCTGCAACACCTTACTTACATCTTACTTGACTTGAATGCACTTTGGCTGGATGAATTGTTCATTCGTTCTCACGGAAACTGGGCCATATATGGTACTAATCAATATCTTTGAAATGTATAGCACTACTACACCGGAGTGGTGTGGATTACTCAACTAGCGATAGAGCTGAGGTTAGAAACGGATTATAATAAATCTAAAAATAAAATTCACGATATTATGTACTTTAAATAATTGAACTAATTATTAGCATCGTATAGTATAAAACTTTCGTTTTCTAATACTCTTATTTAGTATATCAGTTTTAAATTATACTAGTTTTTATACTTTTCCTATTTCACTTCACTACATATAATATGTTTTTATTATTACATTTTCAAAGATGTATGTTGAGTTATAATTTTGTTTTCCTTTATTCACATAGGATACACTCTCGAAAAGGTACATGTGTTTTATTTATAAACTTAAGTGCCGCATTATTATGTTAATGTATAAACTTAACTTATTGAAATTGAAAAAAAAAACACTTTCTGCTCGAGGGAAAATTTCATTTAAAAAAGCTTATTTAAATAACACCTACTGTTTTTATCTGAATGCTTTATGAAACTAAACTGATTTAGAGCACCTATTATTAATATTGTTTACCTTAATTTTATAAATTGGATAAGTAATAATAATTAAACAGATATCTGAAATTTCATCAATTTACATCAACAAATGGTTGATATTAAATATTTTTGCCGAGATTTCTATTATAATATACGCCATTTCTCATTAGACGCCGACATATTATTATCTATTTTCATCTTGCCTCCTTATAGCGTCCCGACTCTGCCAGATTGCCGCTGGTTTACATTTGATATTTATTGCTTGCGATATATTTAGGTGAATTGCGATTTGGTGTGGTGACAGCCTGATGATTAGATTAAGTACCCCCACTACTTGTTGATTCTAGAAACAAGCTCATAATACAAACGTGGTGCGGTGCTTAATAGTCTACCTAAAGAAACGCTTTACCTAAACTACGTTTTAATGATAAAAATAGTCTTCATTGATCCACACACCAAGTGAGGGAAATCCAACCCCAGAATATATTTTTTTGAATGAACGCAAACAGTTTGGAAACATGTGGACTAACTAAACAAAGTTTTATAAACCTACCTAACACAGATCAGCTTCTATTAGTATCTTTTGCTTTATGTTTTCCCTTCGCATATGATTAGAGCTTTACTGCTATGATTAGTCTGCCTTTATCAGCTTAGATTTCAATTTTTATACCAGTACATATTCATTCAAAAATGATGGGTTTGAATGCATACTATAAAATAAACCAGCCTTTCAAAGGTCACTTAATTTGGCACACGCAGCAAGAAAATGTGGTGAAATGGTCTGGCGAGTTTTCCAACCCATTTTATTTGAAAAGTGGCGTAAGGCAACGAGGAAGCATGTCTCCAGCACTCTTTAATATATACACTGATGAACTGATTCAAAGACTTAATAATACTAAAATAGTTTGTCATGTTCAAGGAATATGTGTAAACAATAATAATTACTCAGATGATATGGTTCTTCTAGCACTAGCGTCACTTAGCGAATGAAACTACTCCAAGTATGTGAAGATTTTGCAAAAAATCATAACCTTGTATATAATACGTCCAAATCAATAGTTATGGTTTTCAAATGCAAAAACGAAAACATGCTAACACCTTCAGTATGGCTAGATGGAAGGAAAAATGGATGTTAGTCGTAGCGTCAAATACCTGGGACATATTATCACAGACGACCTGAAAGACATCGAGGATATGGAAAGGCAAAGAAGAGCGATATCCGTCAGAGCAGGTATGCTGTCAAGGCGTTTTCACCTTTGCAGTACAAACGTGAAAAATATACTTTTCAACGCATTTTGCACTTCGCTGTACACGTCAGAACTGTGGGTGGATTACAATGCATCCCAATGGTATAAGCTAACTATTCCGCCTACCGAGATACTGCAGCGCCACTGAAATTTTCCTGGAGGGACGAGTACACTCTTTCAGAGCGCTTTTCCGCCATCACATGGGAAGCTTATGGCGCAGACTGCGCCAATCAAGTAACAAAATGTATTGCATTGCACTACCCCTGCATACATTCTGGAATAAATTCTATTATTATTATTATTATTAATTGATAAAATCCGAAAGGAAATCAGGCACGATGAAAAAATGGCATTTTAAAAGAATGGTTAAGATAGTGTTTATGATACATATGTACCCCGAGTTTTTTGGGCTCAAAAATTATGGAACTGTAAGATTTATCTCCTTTAGAGATTTTCCTTAAAATCTCTAACTAACTAACTAACCATCACGCCGTTTCCCCGAAGGGGTAGGCAGAGTGGACGGACCGCCAAAAAACTCGGTCTTGGCACACACTCCTTTCCTCATTCACATACATACATCGTCTCATACATATTCTTCTATTATTCTGACTCTCGACGTGGCCCGACTCAAGTAACTGATTCACTTGATCGTGCCATGTCTTCCTCGGGCTTCCCCGACTTCTGCTACCATATTTAATTTTAAAAAGAACACAGCGTATGTGGATGACACAGCAATTCTTTTGCTGCGTATACATTTGCGAACCGAAGTCCTTTGTTGAATTATGGCCTCGCGCTTCGGTTCGCAAGTGATTTTTTTACGAGGGTTCGATATGGTATTCTCAAGAAGCCGATGCAAATAACGTGTGAATCCTGTAATATTCCTTCCTACATTTCCTAACTAGTCGCATTGCCAATAACTCTTAGCTTTCATTGAGCATTACGGTTCGCGGAACGCATTCCACTCGTCTTCATAACCCAAGGACCCTCTGTTCTGACAACGGCTCAAATCATCCCCCGGGTCCTGCGCCATCCCCACCTACTCTTATTGTGCTTTACGAACTAGTGGCTTTGGAAAAATACCCGCCACCGCAGGTCACAAGTATTTCCTATTTAGTGGTACAGGATGATGAAATCAATATTGAGGATAATGCAACAGAAATGAAAAAAAAAGTCTTAACAATGTTAGGTTTTTATTTATTTTTACTAACTCTGTGGATTGCTTCTCAAAGGGCCAATATCAGTTTTGAGTTACATATTTTTTTGCCACTTCGCATCAATAAATTATTTTTAATTTTTTTTCGGGGTCAATGTTACACTAGAAAATTGCTTTTCTTAAAATTAAAACTTGCCCAAAAGAGAAAATTCTACACGGCCCTCGTGAATTTTGAAACACTGACATTGACCCTCTTTGAAGCAAGCCACTAAATTATTGAACTCTTTTTTTTTCGAGGATGCATTTTAAAACAATGCAAAAAAACTGTTGGGTGGTTGTGGTTAAATCAGGGTTGGCTTTAATTTTTTTTTTGTGGCCTACTTGCCCAACCTCCATTGAGGTGTAGACGTTGTCATAAAAACGATGTATTAGGATACTGTCAAGGAAAGAAATGATAGACGGGAATGTATGAATTTGTTCCTTCTCGCTTCTGGAAAATGTCTTACGTGAGAGATACAGGGTGTCCGGGGGTAAAGTGCACAAACTTCGGGAGGTGATCCTACACGATAGTGCAAGTAAAAACGAATATTTTTTTTCGAACTTTTTACGTTTTAGTGTAGTTTTCAGATACAAAAGTTGAATTGTTTGTTTGGAGAAAATAACGCTCTTCTATGAAAATATATTTTTATGGAAAAAAAGCAACAAATTTCGATAAATGTTATTAATCTTTTTTACTTCTATCATCATGTAGAATCTCCCGAAGTTTGTGCACTTTACCCCCGAACATCCTGTATATAATTCAGAGTTCACACGAGGACAATACATTAGACAATACAATATTGACCTGTCCCAACTCCGTGAACAACCTCACCATGCAGGACATAACAATGGGACAATACAACTATTCGACCTCGGCTCAAACGCGGAGAAAACACGGAAAAAATATTTGGTCTATACCAAGATGTATTGTATTGTTCCATGTGCGCCACATTTTTAAACCGAAATGCGAGATCCGAGCGACGACAACCGAGATACGTACACGTGGGTCGACTGGTTATTGTCTTACTATCTTGTCCATGCGCATTTACATGCAAACAATGCGGCCGGGTGCGTTGGTGTGTTGTTGTTGGTTTTCTGCGGATATTGACTGCCCATCTATCTTTAGGACAATGTCTTGGTTCATTATCCTGTCCACCAAACATCTGTTCACACTAGTACAATGGGGGGTCTGGAGTGGAGACAATACAATATTGTCCTGTTCTCGTGTGAACTGGGCTTACGGCTCGGTTCATACTGAAAGTAACAATAAACCATGCATAGTTTCTTCTCAAATAGAGCCACCAAAAAGGCGATATTTTTTTCTCAACTCTTACCCTACTGCGAACGAAAGATTCACTGTTTTTTTGTTGTTGTTGCATTAGTAGCAATTTTTTTTACTTTATTTGGTAATTTGGGCTTCTTGTGTAATGTTTACACAGACATTTCTAAATTGTGCTGCTTCCTTTTCATTTCGACAGTCTATTGGAGGTTGTTCCCCATGCCAGATACATATCCAATGTACATACATTCTCATTTCCTCTAATCTCGCCTGTACATTGTGCGGAATCAACGGATTTTTGCGGTGTTACTTTCGTGTTTCGGGTTTTTTGTTTTATTCTAATTCACGCGTTACGTTATTGCGTTACGGGGCTTACCCCGCGTAGGGAGAACTGTTTGGGAATATAGTGCCATATTACAGGTATAGTTGGCTGCGAAATATATTGCTTTCCCTGTTGGGATGAATTTCATTCAAGGATTAACTCGAAATACAATTTCCTATTTTGCAGGATCAACCAGTTATTTTAAAAAGCTTTTTCAATAATTTAAATATAACTTTTTGGCACCATTTTAATTTTTTTAAATTTACTTAGTAAGAACGTATTTCAAATAAAAGTTAACATGCTTTCCTTTACAAGAGTCAAACACTCGTGTGTAAAGGAAAAAAAATAAAAACTTAACATACATAAGAATAGAAAAATAATAGAAGAAAAAAAATCATAAAAACATATACAGTGAAGAGATTTTTGTTTTTTGTTTTTATTTTTTTTATATAATAATATATAAAGTAAGTAATATATTGAGATGTTATCGACATTCTAATTCGCTAAATTATTTAAGGTAGTGAATTTTATTTTTGAATTTATTATAGTCCGGTTCTAACCTTATTTCTGTCGTTAGTTGATTAAACCACACCACTCCAGTGTACGTGTAATAGTGTTGTGCAAAACTGGTGTGCATTAATGGAGTACATAAGCGACCCATTGTATTTTGCCTATTGCTCTCAACACGAACCATGGCATGGTGTGACTTCTTATACAGATCTTTGTGGATTTGAAGCAGCGTATTTTTTGTATTTTTTAGTGGTGGGAATTGAAAGTCTTGGAAAAGTTGTGAGGTTAGGTAGTCTGTTGGTTTTTTTATTAAAATTTTTATTAACAGCCTTTGAGTGATTTCCAGCGGTAAAAGTGATGATTTGTAAGCTCCCCCCCATGCAACGATACCATACTGTATTATTGAATGGGCTAGAGCGTAGTAAATAATTTTTAAGAATTTTTAAGTTAAGTATATTTCTTAGACTAATAAATATGTAAATGAGTTTTCTTAATCTATTTATGATATTTTTTATGTGAGTTTTCCACTTAAGGTTACTATCTATTATTACACCTAAATATTTAATTTCATTTTTATTTGTTATGCATAAGCAGTAATTATTTTGGCAAGAAAATTTTTTTAATGTGCTTTTTTTTAATGTACCTATTTTAATATTTAAGGTAATAAAGGGTTTTTTTGTTTATACTAAAAATTATATAATATGTTTTTTCAATATTTGATGTTAATAAGTTTTTATCAAACCATTCTTTTAACGTATTGATATCATTGTTAGCAACTATTTCTAGTTCATTCACTTGAATTCGCTTGAAATATAATTGCCGTATCATCTGCATATGAAATGAGTTTTCCTGTTAATGGTAATTTAAAGATATTATTAACATATAATATGAATAGAAGAGGGCCCAAAATGGTGCCTTGTGGTATTCCAAAGTCACTTGTGTTCGGTTCACTGAGTGTTATTTATTTTTACATATTGATTTCTAGAGTTCAGGAAACTTTTTATCCACATTTAATTTTTTGTGACTTATGCTGTCGAAGGCTTTCGAAGGTCTATGAATATTGCAAGAGATTTTTTGCCTTTGTCTAGTTCTTGATGTATTTTTGTTGTTAAATCTATGATTGCGTCCTGTGTGCTTATTTTTGCGCGAAATCCAAATTGTCGGTCACTAAATATATTATTAGTTTCAATAAATTTTAGTAGTTGCTTTTTTGCTACCTTTTCAAAAATTTTTGAGATATTTGATAATATTGAAATAGGTCGGTAGTTATTAATTTCTTTAGTGTCACCTGATTTAAAAATCGGTGAAATAATAGTTTTTTTGTATGTAGATAGAAAGATTCCCTTTTTAAGACTATTATTTATGATATGTGTAATAGGTTTTTTCAAAAAGTTAAGTTTTTTTTCAGAATTTAAACGGTGATCCCATCAAAACCTGGTGCGGATTCAGTTTTTAGGTTTTGTATTATAACAACAGTTTCTTGTTCAGTTATCGTTTCGAATGTTCTTACCGTTTTATTTGACGAAGCTACAGGAATTCCTAATGTGGTGGTATTATATTAGTTATTGATAATAAATAACCACTGTTTTATTAACAAGTATACATATATATACGTCTATATAAGCGCTACTAGGTAGGTACCGCATAAGTGTCCCATTTGCTCCCAACCGTCTGTGGCATTCCCGATTAGGGTAGGTTGTTAGGCTGAAGGTGGGGGAGGGGAAGGAAATGGGGAAGTACCTGATTTTTAGATCTGGTCACCAAATACAGCTAAAGCCATTTCAAGCAACGTTTCAGTTCTGAATTTTCTACCCATAGGGTTCCATGTTTCTACCACTCTGTAACGTGCACCAAATACACTATTTATTATTTTTTAATTAATTAATGGTGAAACAAAATGAGTTAATTAAATAATTTACTTGCGCACACCTATATTTGAATCCGCTACCTCCGGAAAGCCAGATATTACCCCTCGGCCACCGAGCCCGTTTTATTCTTTGAGAAGATATTTGAATATATATTTTAATCGTATTGTACGTCGGTTAATTTATATTGCTTTGAAAACTTAACAATCAGACCTACAGCGTTCTATAAAAAAATCGGATTCGAAGCGTATTCCATTATTTATGTCTAAAGTTGTATGGTTAAGACTGTATTTGCACTGTAACTCGATTCTCAATAAATATAGAAATTACCCACAAGCTCTCGTAATGGCTATAAATGGAGTAATTTGTCCAGTACTAGAAATGAATGCATTGACTTATTATTAACTTTGTTCCCAGCTTTATTTAGGTTCATTGTTCTTGCAATTTTGAATGTAACCACAAACCCCGACATTATTAATAACATTGAAGTATTTATTGAGCATAACGGCATCAGATCTTATCTAGATTTCTCTTTAAAATATTACGTAATATTATGGGACGTTTTTCTTGGAAGTTCGATATTTTGGCTACATGTTAGGTATTGTTCAGAGTAGAGAATACTCTCAGTATCGCCCTAGTGAAACGACACCTTCCAGAATGAAACCTTGTTGCTTTAACCGTGTTTAGTGATCAGACAATATTAGTAAATAGTCAGGTAGGTACTTCAAAATCTGCCACTTTCCTTTCTCCTTCCCTTCTCTTTCGCTTCTATTTCGCCTCGAAACTTTCGTATTCTAGGATGCCTTGGTCCTACTGGCTCCGGGCAGTTGGAAATGTTGTGTTGTATTCATACTACAACGATTTTGAGTTCAAAATGTGGCGTAGCATAAATGAAAATATTTGTACTTATGATTTTATTTTACACTTTATTTTAAATTTATGTTACACCCATAGACATCCAAGTTGATAGATTTCTCCTAACATCAAAGTCGGGTATCATTCCGACGAGCTGAAGGCAAACCACGTGACGTAAAAATGGTTAAAAAACCGAAATGCCTTCAAATCGGATTGCGTAGCAGTAACGCCAAAAGTGAGTTAGGTGGATAAGTTCAGTTTTCAAAACAAACCCAAAGTTTTTTACGCAGCCAGCAATTTTGCAAGTCATTGTAAAATTGGCTAGTAATTTGTAAGCTGATTTTATTTTCGCGGACCAAATGGTGATATTACAATACAAGTTACCAGTATAGTGTATACTGCAGATTCATGTATTGAAAAAATTACAGGAGTGGAGACGGTACCGCCCCCTCCACGCTCCTCGCAACTTGGTTTGTTCCCATTTCCTTGATGGGATCGCCTATCAGTTTCGATGTCAATGGTCACACCACGCAAAAAAAATATTGATAGTAAATAAACCATTTTAATAGCTCCAATTATACACTAACAATTATTATATTATCAATTTATTCAAAGCCAAGAAATTAACTCCAAGCTCTATTATGTATTATGATATATTGAGAAGCTGTAGCTAATGGCTCCTAGCTAATTACTAAAGCCCACATAACTTGACGATGAATTGTAACTACTAACTAAAACCTATATAAGTTGTACTAATTGCTAAACTATTAATCAACTTGGTTTCGTTGATTAACTGGTTTACTCGTATTTCTGATGCTTTCGTAATTTTGTAATGAAATATGGTAGAAGGTAGCCCGTGGTACCGACGTTTTGTAATATTATATTGTCTCTTTTCAGCAGTGTGCATATTTGTATATAATTTATATATACTAAATAATATATACCTATGTAGTAATTTAATTATTAACAGATTATCGGACTAATCTTGGTATCGATTGTCCAGTGCAGGCCGCTCGTAATCGCCGTCGAAATTACATACATTGGTCCGTCTCGTCGAAGGTGCACACTTACTTACGCCAAACGTCAAAACTCACAACGAAAGTGGTTCGACCCACTCGTTGTTCGAGTGGAATGACTTCGTCGAGAATCGAGGCCCTGAATCCTTTCACAGCTCTTGTTATCTGTAAATTACATAAATACTGCTAAACCCACCTGTCGATCATTGTCTTATGTTTTTTTTTAAATATTTTTTTGAGAATCTCAGCTATTGATTTTAGTTCTATGATAACTGTGTTTAGCGCTATTTAATTTTTATTATGATATATTTAAATAATTTTAAACTTTTTCATATTTAATATATTTTTAACCGTCACCGGTTTCGCCCTATTATGACTATCTTCAGACGGATACAATTATTCCAAAAACTGTGGTTTATATAACATTTGGGGGAGGGAACTGGTGTGTTTATAAACCGATAATATTTGTGTACCAGCCTGAAAGTGGCCGTAATAGTCTGAAACCGGAAACTATTATTAAACTGTAACCGGTTGCCACGAATTGTCAGTATCGAAAATATTGATTATTGGTGTTAACTATTTCGAGAATATTTTCGCCTTTTGAATGGTGCTCACTCACCTCCATTTTTATTGCTACCGAAAAACTTGTGAACAAAGGTTTTTCGCAAAGCAGTATAAATGACGCATTTATAATTGCGAATTTTCACGCCCAGAGGGCAAGGGCCGAGAGGGTCCTAATTGTCTGCGTAAAGTTAAGGGCCCGTCGCCTTTTGTTTCGGCGGTAGATTGAGACTGCGGCGGACGTAATTAAAAGTTGTCGGCGGCGTCAATCTATCATTCGGGCCGCGGCCCTGTGATTGATACCCACTGGATAGCAATGGCAATTCGCTACTTTCTACCCAATTTCGTGAATTCACAGAACAGTCAATTTATGTTTGGTGTTTTTATTTCCTCAATTCCTGTACTTTTTGTAAAGAACAATCTACTTTATTTTTTATACAACAATTATCGCTCCTTAGATTTTTCATCTAAAAACAATCAGCTTTATTTTTCTGGTGAAAATCTAATAAGCAATAATTGTTGGATGAAAAGTACTAGGATATATTTAATTATTTGGCGGGTTTAGAATAAGCCGACATAGCGCAATGGTAGAGCAGCTGACCGGCAGTCAGAAGGCTGCGGAATCAATCCCCATCGGCGGCATTTATTTTTTCTGTTTTTTTTTTTTTTTTAATATTGGTGTTTCAGGCTAATAGTTATTGCTTGTCATAAATTTTTATCCTTTATACTATGCTTAAAAACGTTGTCTATAAACATAGTTTATCATTAAAATATTTAAAAAAAAATTATATTCCAACTAAATTATAACGCGGCGCCCCTGAGAAGAAGTCGCGGTTTCCCAAGGCGCCGCGGTACACGTTTTGAGAACCAACGTACTTATCCTAAGGTCAACAAACAAATCTGTTGAATTAAAAAACAAACCCTAAACGCGTATTTTCAGAAAAGCCCTGAAAAGAGCTTAAAAGCGCTTCTAGCTAGAAGTGAGAGCAGCTATAGTGGAAGGTAACAGAGGGCCAGCAGTAATGCAGCCGCATCTTGATGAAACTGCGGTCCGGCCAGCTATCCATAAAGCGTGAACTTGTGTTACTTAAGCCTCGGTCACACAAAGCAAGTATACATAAACGGTACTATTTTTTTAATAACAGCGTTCAAATCGCTGCGAGTAGCTTAGACATACGTACGATTCTAGAACATGTTCAATTCTGAACGCACGATTTATGTGTGATGTCATGTGTCCTAGTTACCGGTCTTCGCCGGCGCTACTGTCGCTTCGTCTGACATCTCAAATAACTAGTAGCTAATTGTTAGGTGTTTTTGGTTTGTTTCAATTGCTACGATCTTCGCTGTTTAGATAGCTCCATTTTTCACCTAGTGGCTGCAATAAGTGGTATTCACCGACCGTGGCAAGGAAGCAGCGTTGTAATCGCTTTGTGTGACCGACGCTTTACGTTGTACATCATGTACCCAGCCAGATCGCAGTAAGATTGTTCCTAGTTTGCACGTAGATTATTATTATTTTTTTTTTTTTTTTTATTTAAAAAGAAAGACAAACATTGTTGGGTTACGAATAACCCAACAATGTTTGAAAATCTCCTACTACCACCACAGAAAGCCGAAAATGTTGCTTGTGTTGTGATGGAGGACTTAGCCAGCCGAGGAATCGAACACGCGACGCTCGGGTGAGACCCAAGCGCTATGCCCACTCAACCACTGAATTATATCTAGATTGTACCTATGCAGATCGTCTTGTTGTGCATGCATCCCTGGTACACGAATGGACATATCTTCTGGGATTCGGTAGAAGTTTTCGAGGAATGTTGATAGTGTAATGCTTCATTAACAATCGTGCTGTCAGGTTTAATTCCTACACTTTTCACGGTCAAATATGTTTGATTAAAATAGTTTAAATTATTACTTGTCATCAAGATGAATGTTTCCAAGACATGACGTTACGGCTATGTCTAATGTTTAGTATATAGTTAAATAGCTTAATAATAATAACCCAACAGAACACAAATTACAATGATAACGATATTATAATTTATATGTAAAAAATATATTTATAGGTAGGTATCTATTATAACACCGAGTGTTAATAAGGAACGTGAGGTCTCGATTTATTTATAGTTTCATCGCTTAGGTTCTTTTTTAAAACCACATTGTCAAATTCCAATCATCTATCTGTCCAGTATTATGTGTGACGCCATTGTTAGACCATTTATTTCGAACTCTCATTCGGCGAATTATAAAATATTAACTTAAAAACAATGTAAGGTTTATTAAATAAACATTCAAGTTGCAGCGTAAGTGTTCAGCCAATGAAAATAAAAGTGTTTAGAAAGAACAGCAGGTATTTCATTTCACAGGTAAGTAAAAGATTAGGAAAGCATTCCTGTCAAAAAAAATTTCAATTTATTTGAACGTTTAGAAATGTTTTAGCATTCGTTATTTAATAATTTATTTACCGATGAGCTTATTATTTATGACAATAAAACTGGCCAAATTTTATATGTATCCAATTTAACAGGCAGTCGTCGTACAGATATATTTGCATTGTACTATAAAAATTTAGAGGCTCTAATGTATTTTGGTTTAATAATTTATTGTTAATATTTATTATAGCACCTTGATATTTATATTCACAGAAAAAAAAATTAAGCATTTTCCTATGATTTATCAGATACCGGCAATTAAAACACTATCGTACTTATTTAAAAAAAAATTATACTTCATGTAATATGTTCATAATTAAATTCATATGTAACTTTGATGTAATATTAATTTTCTCATAATTAAATTATGCATAATATGTTAATGAAATCCTCAGCACGGGAGATCCCAGTGAGGATATCACTATATCTATTTGTTACAAAAAAAATTATAGACGGTTGTGAAAAAGATTACGTTTGATTAAGGAAATTATTTTCTTTTCTTTACTAGACATTAAGAATAGAATGTAAGGAAATCACTATTCCAACTGTTGCTGAAAGTTTCTACCCAAGTTGCGATTACGATTCCGATTCGTTCTGTTTAGTAACTTTAGTAGTAGCGAAAGAAGGTGCTTCATAGCAATGTGACCCAGGGTTGGAAGTCAACCAAAAACTCTTCTGTGTTCAAAACATTTTTAAGAACGTTTCGTCAACAGAAAATTGAATTTAACTCGATGGATAAAGCAGTGCCCACAACATTATATGTCGTTGTAATTATGTTTATTAGGTTATGGAGTAAAATAATCAGTAAAAAATGCATATTATGAAAAATTATGTATTCGTTTATTGAAAATTTATAATTATTTCCTAGATTTTCCGGAAAAAATATTATAGGTACTTTAAATACAATATTTTACAAAATGATGTGTTTTTATTTACATGTAATAGGTTATAATAAATATGAAATAATTTTTGTTGCCCCCAAATGTCAAAATAATATCAAGCCACTGAATAATAACTATGGAAACGGTCTGACGTTGCCGCCATCTTGGCACCCATTTTTGTACTACTGTTTGGATAGATTTTTTAATCGGTAGGCCGAGTCTTTTTTTAGGTATTTGGTCATTGGTAAACATACTTCCCCAATTAGTTTAACGAAACTTTATTTGTCTTAATATTTTCGAAGTTTGAGTGAAAAGTCAATAAAACCATAAACTGTTTAAAATAACTAGGTACGCTTTAGTATTCTGAATGCTTGCAACTTCCAAATTAATAGATCGCAAATAGCGCCGCCTTCACATTAAGCGGCATCAACGACGAACAACTCAATTTAAACTCACATTGAGCGCCATAATTAGGTTTCGCAAACTCCGTGCAATCTCCGTGCACCATTATAAAAAAGCTCGGTTGTTGACGCAGCTTTATAATATTGTATCCGACCCTCGCAGTCGACAAATATGGAAAGATATTGGAGAACTTAACCCCGCGCTCGGTCGGCCTTCCGAGAGGAAGTAGAAATCCCTGATTCGTAAATCCTTGCAGCCAATTGGATCGCTGGTAATCGAAATAAATTGGCATTCCGCTTTTTATCCTCCCTTCTCTACTGTTTTAGCAGCGAGTGAGCTGTGTATATATTTATATAGCTCGAATCACGGGAAGTTGTTAGTCCAATTGACGTGTCTTAAGTTCCAGTCTTTGGAATCTTGTTACCGTTGCGAGTGTTTTTGGACGTTTGGTTGAGGTTACTTGTGTAAAATAGATGAATATTTTTTACGTCTCTGTTTTGTACTATTTTGTAAGATTTATTGCTTACATTTACATATGTTTGGCTGTGCGGGCCAGTGCTAAAAGTACAAAGTCATTTTTTTCTACAATTTAATTCAGACTGCCAAAGTTCTAAAAGGTGTATTTACTTTCATTATTTAAATAACATAAGTTGTAACACGATTCAAATAACATAGACAACCATCTTAATTCATATTGGAAACTAGCTGAACTCACCGGCGTTGATCGGGCTTTATACGGAGTGACGTCTCTCTTGAAAGTCAAGTATGCTAAATTTCATCAATGTCGGAATAAAACTGTAGATTTGAATAAAAATCAAACAAGCCGGCCGCCAGACAATCTTGTTTATAGCTGAAGTGAATGAACCTTGCTTTGCTCGGGGTTATTAATGGTTTGGAGTAAATGTTTGTGGCTGTAAATTCTAATAACCCGGGTGTAGTTTTACGGTGGAAATAATTATTCCTATTTCCAATTGGTACCGCCGCCCGGGGACAATTATTTGGATAAACAACACAATGCCTGCCATAGGTCACCCCAAGTGGATGGCTACGTTTTGTGACTTTGCAGGGGTGCCCGGGTTCATGGGGTGAGTGTTGTCTAGGTATTCACGGCGGATGCGTCTGCCCACCTACTGCGTGGCAGATTGGATTTGGAGAGACTGGTTTATAGAGATTTTTTTACCTCTCCTGCATAACTGTCTGATCACATCGCTTTGCACCGCATTGGGAGGGATTAATTCAATGTGTGGCAATTTTCAATTGAGAAAAAGTAATTTTCAATTACTCACAATATTATTGTAGGTATTTGATTAACTTCATTGTTCCATGTCTTTCAGGCATCGCCGTTTTCTTCTAACATTCACTTCGACGTGATATAATCTATCGACACTCCTACCTTCGTTCATCCGCTCTATATGTCCAAACAATGTAAGCATCCATTTCTTAATATTATCCATTTCGCTTACATCAGCCTCATACTCCTCGCTTTACCACTGATTTATTTTTTTTTTATATAAAAGAAACGCAAACATTCCCGGGTTACGAATAACCTGACAATATTTGAAAATATTATACTACCACAATAGTAAGCGGAAAATATTGCTTGTGTTGTGATGGAAGACTTAGTCAGCCGAAGAATTGAATACACGACGCCTGGGTGGGACCCAAACGCGATGCCAAATGGGCCACTGACAATCAGCCGATGTATCAAAATTATGGTTTAAGAGGTGTGAAAAAAATATGTTGGTGGTTTCTTCTCAGTGGGGGGGTTAAAATCTCAGGTGACCTTCTTTTCATTTCAGAGTCGAGTGTGCAAACATTTTTCGATTTCGGAATAAAACTGTTACCACACCGATACACTTCTTTATATATATATATATATATATATATATATTAATAGATAATTTATAGGTGATGTGCCCGGTTTTGCCCGGGCTTTGTGTAGAATTTTTCGAAATTAGATGTAGGCACTAATTGTCCTTTCAATTTGAACGTCGATTCTGCGACATTTCTCCAGAAAGTATCAAAATACTGTTATATCGGATAGAAAAGGGGGACGAGGGCTTGCTAAACTTTCCTTCTTTTTTTTTTTGAAGGTCAAGTGTGCAAATATTCATTAACCTCGGAATAAAAGACAACTAACTTAAGATTTGTAAACAAGAGTTGCAGTTGAATTTGCAATTTCGTTTGCCATGGTTCTCTCTTGTGTTCAATTTACTTCAGATTCGATGTTTTTATTTTTCAATAAAAAATAATTAAGGCAAGAAAAGGTCAGGTAAGAGCGATGAGCTGAATTTTGAATTATTTCTTAAAATGAACCACCTGTATTTATATCGGAACTCATGGAAATTTCATGAAAATATATTACCAAAAGTAACTGCTTTTTTAAAATATAATTTCTAGTATGAATAAAATATATGACATCGTACAATTCTGAATCCTGGACAACGCCGAGCACATAACTAGTAAAATTTTAATAAAGAAGATTATTTGAACATTCATATCGCCAACATAAAATTGTCTCTCTTAAATTTCGAAACAATATTAGAATGTTTTAGAATAAGATGAATATCAACTTCTTGGGAAAAGCCTTCGCCTATTAGGGTGTATGTAAGTCCTTGTAACAAATGTAATAGATATATTCAATATTCACAAATGTATTGGTATCTTCAAAACCTTATTACGAAAGAAGTTCCCTTGACATTTTTCTAAGCTGTTTACGTACGAGGTCCTTTCAAAAAGCGAGCACGACAAATGATATATTTTGAATATTAAAATCGCATAAAGTTTTTTTTCGCATTCAATGGAGTCTTTGAGTGTTCCACATAACGAGGCTTGTATAGGAAAAAGGAAGGAACGCGTTTATCGGAAAAGTATTAATATTGCCCTCGGAGCGGTTCTGTCTCCGTCTCGTAAAATCTCTAACCGCTATGGAAAATGTCCGTGTCTGCTTATTGTCACGTCGTCCGGAAAGGGTCATAAAAAGTTATTACCATATGATACTGGATCATCGCAAAACTTTGTGTTTTTCTTTTCTCTAATCCTGAGACCCCTGCGTGCTTTGTCCACACTGGGCGAACGGCGCGACCTACACATGAATAAATCAAAATACGTTTTCATAACCGCCTCTAAAGTGTCATTTTCTACAAATATAGCGCGCCTTAAAAACTATTCAATTATTATCTATTATTCGTCTTCTTCAGTCTTTTTCTCGACGTTGAGGATCGTGACACCAATTTCTATAATGGACAAGGCTTTTCCACTCCTCGCGGTCCCGCACCATGTATTTTATTCTTATTTGTGTAAAGGTGGGCTTATTGCCTTCGCACATAAAAATAACAACACGTCTGTACTTTGAAGCTTTCCTTTAAAAGCTGACTGTCTAACTGCACGGAGAAAAATGAGTATGGCTTTTTTATCAAGATGCTGTTAAATATTAATCATTCAGAATATATCTGATCACCTGGTCAATGCTGGTAGCCTTCTCCGTACGTAAGTCGATAAGTGTTTCGACGTCATCATAACTCATTCGTGCTTTACTGATTTAATGTTTTTATGAAATTTGTCAGACCATTCGTTATATGCCTATTAGGTACAGCATTTTAATTTAGATTTTTGCTTCTCCTTTTGGACACATCTCATCAACTGCCGTACAGAGTTATATTCCAGTGGAGTTGCATTGCTCCCCCAGCGATAAATTTATTGCAAGATATCCTCCGACCGCGATCATACGGGCTTAATAAAACCAGACTTAACTTCCCGACTCCCGGTTTCATTAGGGGGTAATTTAATGTCTCTGAACACAGACTGGAGTTGTTAATATTCCTTCGTTGTTTGACCAGTTATAATATATATTAACAGACACTCAATTCTTGGCATAAATGTTGTTTTAGGCCCCTGCTTATTATGGAGTTGTTACACAAAATGCTACTTTCTTTCAAGAAGTTCACGTCTAGACCTAGTCATCTTTATCGTGACTTTGTGTAGACTCGAAGATTTCAGTTAGAGCTTGTAAAATCTCACATATTTCAGTATGGAAATGAAAGTGTGTGTTTTTTGCTGCAAAATCTCTTGAACCGTTCGCTTTGGGCTTATGTATTTCTCGTTTGGAATTTATTGATAATCGTAACTATTTTCAGGTCGCAACTTCAATTTCACCGTCAGTTTTGAAATGTGTCAAAAATAAAACCTATTCTATTTTTTATTGTTTTATTATTATTTTTATTTTCTCTATACAGGGTTTTCCAATAAGAGTTGTTATTTTGATATTCATTCGTAAAAGATCAATGGTTTCGTTGCTTTTGTGGCAAGTAGCGCTGTCTTGTTGAAAGTAAACGTTGTCCAGATCAATACCATCCAATTACGGCCATAAAAAATCATTAATCATCTCTCGATAGCGCAATCCATTCACCGTAACTGTTGCTCCAGCCTCATTTTCGAAAAAGTTAGGTCCAATGACTCCGCCGGACTATAAACCGCACCAAACAGTCACACGTTGAGGATAGAGAGGCTTTTCAACAATAATTCTTTGGTTTTCCGAGCCCCAGATGCGACAATTTTGCTTGTTGACGAAGCCACCGAGGTGGAAATGGGCCTCATCACTCAAGATGATTTGCATTTGATTCACTCAAGTGAATTTTAATATTTTCAATGCGTTGTTGAAGCGTGTATCGTTCCATTTTTATTAATAGTGTAGTTTCTACTTGCCAAATGTCAAAAAATGACAGCTTCAAAAGTAACATCTACCGAAATAGCGGGCTATTCAAAATAACACCTCTTAATGGAAAACCCTGTTCAAGTAAAACTATTTTAAAACACTCGCACAGCACGGTACATATATTCTAATCACAATTAAAAATGATAATATTTAAAACTAACATAACAACTACTGATTACCTACATGATTTCACAGGTTTTTATTTTACTATTATACATACCTACGCAGATGTTCTCAACGTAGGTTTGTACATCTGGTTCATTATATTAGGCTTAAAAAATTAAAGATTAAAATTTTATTCATTTAGATTCCGTAGCGTAAACCCAATTAGCTTATATTTTGACCGTAATTTGGATGAAAACCAAAGTTTTCCAGAACCATAAAGCTGGACACACACGACATAGTCAACGAGCCCGCGCCGAGCTAAAACTCATTGTGTGGCGAAACTCAGATGGCTCGGCAAGCGGGTGATTTTTTTTTCATGTTGTACTGATTTATGTTATACGTATCTTTCTATATTATTAATTTCTTACTAATTCATTTGAAATGAATCCTTTTCGAATGTTTGTAACAATGCTATTTTATTCCATCGAGGCGTACGTGTATGACGCGAATGTCAATATGAAGGCGATGGCGAATGTGAATGCTAGAAGAAGTCGCGGTCGCCCGAGTAAGACATGGTACGACCGAGTGAACGAAATACTTGAGTCTGGCAATGTAAAGAGTCTGAATAACATTATTTATGAGTATTTTTAAAAACGATGGATGAATGTGAATGTGGCAAGGAGTGTGTTCCAAGACCGAGTTGTTTGGCGGTCTGTCCTCTCTGCTTACCCCTGCGAGGAAACTGCGTGAGGGTTAGTTAGTTATTTACTTTCTATTTTATTTACCTGCATTTTTTTAGTAGCTAGGTACTTAATCTATATAAATAGAAATAGTAAATCTTCAATCTCCCAAAGTTGTTTAGCTATATTATATAGATGTCACCTGTGACAGGTAAAAACATTTTTTTAAAACAACGCCATCTGTTGGACGTAAAAGCGTCACACGCCATTGTTTCTCTATCTGCACAGACAGGCTGCGCCACAGCAACGCGTGGCGGGGTACAGCTTGTTTTAAATAAACTTTTATTGAATGTTTAAAATAACCTGTTTTATGTGCCGGTATACGATTGTAGTTCACAAGTTCGAGTTGTTAACTCGATGGTGACAGATCAAACTAGCTCAGTCGTGCAAGTCCCCCTAATTTAGACCTTGGCAAAATGGCTCTACCGTGTGTTTCCAGCTTAACGCATCCGCTGCAGAGAATAATGTTTTATTTTTTACAACTCCTTTTTTCCAAGTTCCGTGTCTGCTTCCATTTCAACTAAATACAAAATAATTAGATATGACACCGACACCACGCCGAGCGCTTTCCCCTCCGGGTAACAATTTGCCGGCATTCGCTTCCAGCTCACGTTTCCACATGAAGTTTTTAGGTTAAACAAAAGTTTTATTAAGCATCGTACAATTTGATCTTCACGTGCAATGGATTTTTATGTAATGTTATCAAAACCCTTCAAATGTTTTACGTAACGATAAAAGCCCCGAAAACTTGATATTTTACGGTTGATTTTTCAACATCTGCCGTCACGATTGCTTCAGCCGCCCCTTTCATTCTTTGATCCCCTGGTATTCGAAATAATTTAACAGCGAGACTGTACATTTCAAATATTTTTCTTTCGTTCGGTATGCTTCTCACGACTTTGTATTTCTTCATTTCTCACTTGGTCATATTCTATTTTCTTACATCCTTCCGCATTCTATCACATTTCAATTTATTCCTTCACCTAGTTAATATTTTTGACGTTCGTTATGAGTTTTACCAAAAGCGTCAAACCTTGTTATTAATATCCCCACATATTATATTCTGTCTAATGCGCAACTTTAATATACAAACACACGCTTTAGACGTGTGATATGTGACGATGATGGAATTAATTAAAAATATTCTCGCAGTTTTGCTGTGTAATCATAGCTTCTCGCCTGGAAACCGTATAATCACTTCACTTGTCTGCTCTCTTTCCTAAGAATTTTGGGAACTTGTCCTTTCATATTCTTGCGCAAGGTGAATTCAAGGTGCTGGTATGATGTTTATTACCGCTGAAGGGGAATTCGACGTATTAGCATCTTATCCAAATTCAGTCAAAGTCAAAAGCATGCTGTTCTTCTGTTCTATTCTTACTCAAGGTCAATTTACATTAACCAATTCAGCATAGGTAAATTTAAAGTAACAACAATCTATCATATTCCTGTCAAGGAAATTAATTCTAACTTCTGTTATCGTATCAAATTACTTAATTGATAGTCCTGCCATCGTTGCCCCTATTAAATTACATGTGCCGACTAGGAATACAAGACAAAATATAAAATTCTTCTGCAATACATACACGACCAACTATCAGACACACTCACTTACCAATAGGATGCATGATCTGGGCAACAAGTATGGGGGTGCTATTGATTTATTTATTGACTCCATTTATAGAACTAAGCATAATCTATACCAACACTTTGTCGAATCCTACAAACTAGAGTAGCGTTGGTAAATTAGTTTTAATGGTTTGTCTTATATGTAGTGTTGTTGTAATTTCTTTTTTACTTTATGTTACTCTTACGTTTTACTAATATTGCTTCATATTTAGTTTTTTTTTTTTTTAATTTAGTTTTCTTTTTTTAATTATTTCTTAATATTTTCTCATTATACTTGTAATCACAATTTTACAATTGTGTATTTTATTTATTTATTTATTTATTTATTTTATTTATTTGCAAAAACAGTACAAAAACCAATACATTGCAAAAGCGGTAAACAAATTATTGAAGAAAATTTTATACATAAGTATACAGTTAAAACATATGCAAAAGCGGTAAACAAAATATGGAAAAAAAAATTATACATAAGTATACAGTTAAAACAAATACAATATTTCGCGCTTAAAGTCGTTGTAGGACATATGGAAAATATCCAAGTTAGCTGGAAGGGAGTTAATTAACCTAGTGAGTCTTCCCAGGGGCATCACCATTGGTAAGTTAGTTCTGGACCTGGGAAGAATTAAAAGCCTGTGTTGGCGGCCTCTCGTGAAATTATCCGGGACATAAAGTCCTATTTTTGACAGAATGTCTGGAATTGATACTAAACCATTCAGAAGCTTGTAAGCCATCATCAATAATGCGACGTCCCGTCTGGAACTAAGGCTGCAGATATTTTGTACCTACTTTACATCTAATTAGTGTCAGTATCTCCTGTATAATACAGATATTATCCTATGTACACTGCATCGTATATCACTTTTATGTAAAAGCCTTTTTAGGCGTATATGTATAAAAATAAATAAATAATTCTTTGCTTAATGTATTAATTTAATGGTTATTAATTTTAAAATTTAATTTTTTTGTCAATTTAATTAAAAAAAACTCTAAATTAGAATGACTGACACAGAACAAATATTAAAATGTTTGATGTACTAGATATAAGTCAATTATACATAAAATCACTACTCAAATACATTTTTCACCTAAAAACAAACTATCATTAATATACCAGTTAGACAAGCATACAAAAAAAACATAAAAGCTCCGACGGTAAACACAAGCTTTGGACAAAGACACTACAAATACCAGGAAATAAACGCAATCAACATTCTTTCACTCGATTAAAAAAATTAGGGAAACAACAAATATTTCAGATTCAAAATTAAAAGATGGAATAAAGAACAAAAAAGGCAATATTCGAAAAATTTTATAGCATAAAACAATAAAAGTATACACGTAATACTCAATACCATTAGAACTTATTAAAAAATTATAAAATTGACGCCTTAATAATAGAAAATTCCTTGAGGAATTGTGATAGTAGAATTTAAATGATGTTTAAAAAACTTGCTCGTTGTGAATTTAAAGTACGGTCATAACACACGCAGATTACAGTACAATCACGCATATAGAGCCCTATTTGGCAATGCAGCGCCTCACAGATGTTCACCGAAGGAAGGGTGCATGGGTACGCTGCTTTGATGCGCCACAGAATAGCCGGGACGAGTCAGGGCTACCAGAGATCGGACAACACTCTTGTCCAGGCCGTTGCCCAGTAGCAGGGAGCGCCTCTACACCAGAGATGGAGAATTTCACTCAAGCCACCATAAAGTACTTAAGTGTTCATCAATATATTCATTTTTTTTAATTTATTTCTATATTGATTTTTTTATGTATTAACTGAAATGTAAACTTTTATGGCAGGTAGAGCATTGCACACACTGCTCTGTCCAGCTGAAATAAACATTATTATTACTATAATCTATCAATTTTCCTAAAAGTTTTTGTTCCTTACTTTCTTCCTTTTATTATCTTCCTTAGTAGTATTAGGTAACTACAAAGATATTAGAAAAACGAGATATGCTATGTTGGCCGCCGGACCGTAGCCGGAGTACTACCTAATTAGGGTACTTTGAACGGTATCGGGACGTGTACGCACAGAAATCTGTTCTATGTATTAGTGCGGATACCTTAGCGCAAGCGAAGGTGTGCAGTAGTATTGGTGAACAAAACCGGCGACACTCGGCAAAACAATTCCACTCAGTACGAACTGCGCATAGCACATCTCGTTCTTCTAATATCTTTGGGTAACTACATATTATTTTGTTACTTTAATAGCACGGCATTTTGCTGTTGTTTCCACGCCATATATTAGTGGTTGTTTTCCGTTATATTAATTTCCCTGTTCATGATAGGCTACATGGTTTAGTCCTCATGTGACCCCAGTGCATTGGCCGCCCCTTGTCACTTCTTTACCCCGCAGTGAAAATCGCTTCACATATATTGCTCTCAACACCCCAACCCTTAGTGATTAGTTTAACCAGCGTACACAACAAATGAATTTACTGAATGCTCCTACTTTAAATAAATATATTTATTTAATAAAAAAAAAAAAAAAAAAAAATTATTTTATTATTCACCTTTTATGACTACCAAACTAGGCAAATATTCCCATGTTTTGAAACCAGAATGGTACGGAATCGTTTTAAATTGTTGATCGCATTCTTCAAATACCCTCGAAATATTTGGTGGTTAGTGGCTAGAGTAGAAGTTCTTCATCAAATGACTAGTCAAATCATGATCGACAAGAAATACAAGAAAACCCAACTAATAATCGAATAGGAGAGGTTGATAGATGACTTGGTAGAAAAAGATTCTGCACATCTAAGTTGCAATACCGACTTGTACGAGTGCAGTTCTGCATATTTTTTTCAGCTTTAATCTGCAGGGTGAATATTGCCCTGATGGTGGTCAACCTTCGATATAAGAAGCAGAAGAAATGCGAAACGAAGCACTGATTTCATTGTGAATTTCGCAAGACCATTATTATTATTATAAATCTGACCAATGTGTAAAAACAGTCTTATAACTGAAAAAAATGTTGGACTGTAAGTAAAATCTTTTTGAAATACTCTTTTCTTGAATTATTGTATGAATGAAGTGGATCTTTGAAGTGGAAATTAACACACTTACCGATATCCGATCGAGCTGAAACTCGCCATATAGACTCATTGTCGATGACAATTCATTCTATCAAAATATTGGCGGTAATCGCGGAAATATATGCATTTTTCTGATTTTTTTTGGATGACATTATAACAGTAAATATACGAAATAAATATCGGTCCTACCCAATTGATATCCGGCTCAGTATCTATCGCGATTCAATCCTGAAAAATATATTTTTTAATACTTCTTTTGATAAAAATAGATATTTATAAAAAAAAATATTTTTACGGGTTGATTAAAAAAAATGATGTCAGACTTATTTTCAAATAGATTTAATCAAAGTAGGTTTCACGTCGCAGTATTAGTAGTCCCAGATTGAAATAATGAGGAGTACATGTAAATATCACTTTCATAATAAAAGTAATTAAATAAGAAACGTCTTGCCTTCGTAAGCTGTTCCATAGTTCGCAGCCCGTGGAATATAATGTGAAGTAAAACATAAATAAATCAGTATTTAATCTCGTTTTCAATTAATGGTACAGAGGTCCCCTCCGCAGTGTTAATAACCGTCAGGTTCAATCTGGTACCTGCCACGCCGATGTCATTTTCCTCTCGCTTTAACTCCTCTGTCATTTTTATTCATAGGGGAGAACTGATTAAACGAGCCCTTCTATGGGGCGTGCTTGAATTGCAAGAATTATATTTTTTAATTAAACCTATTTTTGGAGTTTAATTCCTCAGAAAAAATGGGAATGTTTTCAATTGTAGTCATATTAATGAGCAAGCTTTTGGCTGTTAAGACAGATTTTCATTTCACAAAATGCATTATATGTTAAAACTTTCGCAATTGTTTTCTCTGTACTCCACTGACAGTGGCGGATGTATTGGCATCTTGTTCAATTTCATGCGTTAAAATTTCGTTTTACCTTTTTTACCGATTTGGTATTGGTTATTCTTTTTCTACATGTTCACATCGTCTACTCGGTAAGAGATTATTTTTTAAATTAGATCCGCTACCATCTTGATGCTTTGTATTATGGGTGCTGAGGTTTTGGTCTCGCTTGCTAATACCAGTAATTTAAACATATTTCAGTGCTTAGATTACACAAGTACCTAATGTTGAAAGTCAGAGCAGAGTTATCGACGGTCTACAACAATGGAAACATTATTAACATGAATAACTAATTATGTTCCTTCACCTTTGTTAGAAAGGATGTACCCGACCTAATTTCTTTACCGACATCAATGGTGAATGTACCAACACAAATTTAAACATTAAACTTCTTGATCGTAACCGTAAGGGTAAGTTTAGTATCGGGAGGTCTAAAGAGGGATATCGGTAACCATTAACTTCGTGATATCGGCCGGGGCTTTTTAAGTCTCGGCCGCGTGTAAAATAAAAGTTGTCGGTCACGTATACAAGATGAGTGGCGGTGGCCATCCCGGGCGACGTTAACTAGCGAACCCGCCGGGTGCGGAATTACCCGGCCGTGATGCGCCCAGGGGGTCGTATGTGGAGAGTGGAAAATCTGCATGGTGGAAACATGAACTGTAAGTCAGTGAGTCGTAGGAACTGGTACTTTCAGAATCGAAACTTTGCACGGAAAGGTTTCTAAATTTCGCCGCTTATCGGCAATCTCACTTTTTAAATTTTACTTAACTACTAAATTTTACTTACTACCGAAACATTATTATTGGCGACATTCGCTTAGTATTCTGCTTCTTCGTATGGTGGAGGAGAGTCAGTGGATGCTGAGGATATTCAGCCTGTCGACGGCATCGGGAGTCACTTGATTCAGTTCAGATGTGCCTCTGGGAAATCGGAGAGCGGAAATTCTTCTACGTTTAATAAACAGTCGTTTAGTAGGCATTTATGTAGGAAATACCTTTAGATGCGAGTTACGCAATTAACTCCCGGTGCTCTAATATTTTATCCTTCTCCACGTACTACCCTCCTAATATTTTGATTTCCTCCTTTTCACATTAACTTCATGTCATCTGTGTGAATGCTGTTATGGGAAGGAAAAAGGTATGAATGGTGTGTAGGAATCTGGAGTCAGTGTGGCCAAGAGTGACGGTCGTATGGATCCATTTTTCCCACTGCGGTGCAGTGCGATGGAGCAAGGGTTCGAGAGTCCAGCTAGAGAGGTCAAAAAGTCTCCAGCTAGTGAGCAGACACGTCCGCCGCCAAGACTTGGACAAACCTCACCCCCTGAACCCGGGCACCCTTGCGTCACCAAACGCAGATTGTGACCTATTGTAGAGGTGTTGGTATCCAATGAATGGTTCCCAGGGTCGTGATACCCATATCACCCCAATATTTTTTTGTTGTTTGCTATCCATCAACCCCTAAATTAAGCAATTGAAAACTAATCACTGGCTGGCGTTATTATTATTATTAATTTGGCTAAGTTATTACTATGTATTTTTAAAACCTCAACACAATTATTATGAATTCGTATACATTCTAGGATTTTCAATATTCCATGGTCGAGACTTACCCCGGCCGTGTGGCGTGATCTATTGCTCACCTCGGGTGGGAGTGAACACGAGAAATAAGATGTCAGACGTGCCATTCAAAATTAACTATTAACAGAGGATTCAAGGCCGAATAGAAGACTTTTCCTCAGTCAGAAACACACATGGACCATTTTTTTGCTGTATCTGGATTTGGAATCAGTATATTATGACTTGGAATCATAAATATCTTATAATAATTTATTATTTCTACAATCCCAGAAGATTTTCTTTTATACATTACTGATGTTGCACGTGTTATCCAGTATAAGTCTCGAAGAGAAAATCTCAGTTTTTTTATTACGTGAGTAAAACAGACTTTTAAGAACGCAGTTATCTAACTAGAAAATCCGTAGTCTGGATTTAAATAAAACACAGTCATTGAGAGACAATTTAGAAGGATAAAGTAGGTACTTTTTCATAATAAATTTAGTATGGAATTTGTTTTCTGTACTACCTTATTTTGTGGATAAATGAGGTGTATACTTAAATAAATAATATTAGTTTTTCTACCTTTCACGACCAGAAAATTCTGTTCAAATTTATAAAACAATTTGATTTTGGTTGCTCTTCTTTATAAGTACTATTCATAGTAATAAATTTGGCCCAATATCCACTTCGTTCAATCGTGATCGCTCCATAACCAACCACTTTATATATGCTATATAATATAACAGCTGTCTATGTAATATGAGCTCTACATGGCGGAGAAAATGAAAATCGCTAGCATATTCAAATCATGACAGTCTTATTGGAATACCATTATGCATATTATTTAAGTTTCTGAATAAAACATTTTACGAATTTAAGTACCTCTATGGGAGAAAACACAGCTTTTTTAAAATTTAAGACAACCTAACGAAAAGACAGAGTAATCCCACGGTTGGTCATAATTTGTGGGCTAAATAATTTAACAATTATTTTTATAAGCAATAATTATTAGCCTGAAACACTCATCCACATTGAATCTTCGTGTAATGAATCGTCATGTATCATTTATCTCCTGATAAAAGATACATGACGCCAACGGGACATGAACCCGTGTCCTTTCCACGTCCCGTTGGATTAGTGGATTAGTGTTTCAGGCTAATAATTATTGCTTATAAAAATAATTGTTACCCTTTGTGCTATGCATAAAAAATCTTGTCTTAAACATTAGTGTACCAAAAAAATAATAATTAAATAATTTAAGTTGAGGTTACTGTTTTCTCACAAAAACGGCGCTATAAAAGTAGTATTATATTTAATGATATTAAATTTTATTTGAATAACTTCTGAAGATTATACTCATCAATGTATAATATATCATTTATGAAGAGGAAAATACAAATAAAAATAAACGAAACATGAAACAGAACAAGACACAGAAACATAAAAAGGTCTCAAAATGCAGTAAGACAGAGATCCTGGGTTCGTTTCCCAGTTGAGACCGCTGTCTTTTTTTATATTTCTACATCTTGTACTGTTTAGATTTACTAGTGTTATCTTTTTCTTCAAATAGTATTACTAGTTTGGAAGGCGTTAAATATATCTTAACACGTATTTTACCAATATAAATGTTTTTTTGTATTTTTTCCAGACTCTTCTAGTCTCCGTATTTGTACATACGATCCTATGCATTAACCCTTAACTCTTAAACCCTACCTGGGGTACTGGAGTACCCCCTGGTGTTTAAAATATCAACAATTTTGACAATATTGCACTGTTGCAAAAATCGCTCTAGCTAATCTACTCTCGATAATTGGTGCGTAAGTACGTCGGTAAGCCGTGACCGCCCGGCAAGTGCAGTCGCGTCCACAGGTGTTCCGGGGTACCCCAGTACCCCGTGGTAGGAATAGTGTTAGTTCTTCCTTCCAGTTATACTTGAATTACTGAAGTTTTTTTTCGACATCTCTCTGCTAAGTTTACACATTATTTATAATTTACTTTACTTTGTGATAATGGTTAGAGTACAGTGTTGATTGGGAGGGCCTGCGCCCAATAACGAGGCATTCATGGACTAATAATGTGTTATGAATGTAATGACAGTCATAATCAGTGATAATGACAGTGTAATGAGGTGTCTGTATTGTTTTCAGATATGGTATCCCAGACTCGAAGTCTTGGGGGGGGGGGGGGGGTGAAATTGCAGCTGCTTTGTTGGTTTCTGACGACGAAAAGTTAAACCTAGGAGAAAAATTCAGAAGATGAGTCCGACGGTGTTATCGAGGATTTCCTGGACCATTCTGAAGTCGCATCTCATGAAGACGGTGATCAAGATAGTGTGGAAGGAGATGAAGAGTATTTAGTGCCTGACAATGATGGGGCTGGTATAAATGAAGAAGATAGGCGCTTGGTTCGTGTGCTAGATTCTCCATTAGTTCTGTACAGAAAAGGTCATAATAATGTCATGGAACTGACTGTTCCCGTACAAGGTCTTAACAGAAACCTGACATGTAACAATTGGTTCACGTTTATACCTACGGCCAAGAAGTTACTGGAAAATAACATTAGTTGGAACTGTAAAGAAGAATAAACGAGAAATTCCTCCTGTTTTCTTGGACACTAAAAATAGAGAGAGATGCACCTCAATGTTTGCCTACGACGGACCTCTCAAACTTTTGTCGTATTGTCCTCTGAAGTCAGCTAAGAAGAGAGTTGTAATCATGCTGCCCACCATGCATGACATCCCTGACAAGGATAATGAAGTGTACCTTCCAGAAATAATACATTTCTATAATAAAACCAAATGCGGGGTGCATGTGTTCGACCAACTTTGTAAGAAGTACTCTACGTCCAGGAAGACCAAAAGGTGGCCCATGTGTCTCTTCTACGGGTTGCTAAATGCCGTTTGTGTCAACTCTTGGGTCTTATTTAAGCTGCCAACTAACATTGATAAAGAGAAAATAATCAAGCGGCGTGAATTTCTTAAGAGTTTGTCAATGGCACTCATAAAGCCTCATATGAGAGCAAAATTACAATAGCCAAGTTTACCCCGGGATATCAGAGAAACTATACGTGCAGTCTTAAATATTCATAGTGAAGATCATAGGCCGGTCCCTGATAATCCCAAACCTGGTCGCTGCTGCTTTTGTCCGCGCACAAAGGACAGAAAATCTCGATCTGTCTGTAACACTTGTCACCGACATATTTTTGCTGACCATCAATACAAAATCTGTCCTTCATGTGACGACAAAAATGTCTATTAGTTTTTATTAATAAATTTTATTGTCTTTTCTTATTACTTTGCCATAATAAAAAGAATATTTAAAAAAATATCAAATACTTTTATTATATTAATTTTTTTCTGCGCGGGGTACTTCAGTACCACGTGGTAGGAATAATTAAATTCCCAGAGTGGTAGGGTGTAAGAGTTAAAGCCTCTGACATTTTGCAATGTACTTTTAATATGAGATCTGTCCGAATGCAGATTGCCCGGAAAATATTTTCACATTACATTCGATTTCATTTTTATTTTTGAACGTATTTCAAAATAAAATACTGTTATTGAAAGCAGATAAAAGAGTCTTGCCAGATATTAGTTTTATAACTTTACGTGTGAAATTGATAATATGAAGTTTTTAAAGTGGCTTACAGATGGTTTTATCGTTTCTAATTCTAACTGTAATTACTACTTTACACGTAAACTATTTAATTAGTCAAGTATATTATTTTAGTTTTATATAAAAATATTTATTAAAAAAAAATAATCAAATGCTAAATGTGGTTTCATAGAATTATTTCTATTTTTTCGGGAGCGTTTACAGTATTTTTATAGTGAAAATTGGAAGCTCGGTATTATCATCTCTTTCTGACACACTATTTCATTTCTCACCGTATTACAAAATGAGACAGCATAATTTTTGCGAGACCGTGTCAAACCGGGAAATCTATCTTCCAAAAAGACTCATGGTCATTTGTGCTCTGTGAAGAATATCTCCCAAAATGCTGTTTTATTTGAATTTGTATTGTTTAATTGATATTGTCTTTTCGGAATCGATTACACTTACATGTTCCGATTCATTCTGAATACCTACCTAATAATTTTTAAGACCTAACTATGTATAGGTATATAAATTTAGAAAGTGTGTTGACAATATTACTTGTACTGTGTATCAATGAAGCGTCCTCGTTTAAAACAATTGACGATTGTATGAAGATATGCACGAAATAAAATATAATTTGATGATAATAACTAATATCCAAAGATATTTTATCATAGCCGTGAACTCGCTATTACCATGATCGTTATAACCAGGTTCGACTGTACTACGTTATTAGATAATAATTTATTTTTTTGTTAAATGAAAATTTACCTTATATATATTTGAACCTTCTTCAGGGCAGTATTATTATAAATTTTATAATAGGTTAATAAACCGTTCAGTGGCTGAGTTTCCATCTTGTCTGTTTTCCATCCAGGCATCGTGAGTTTAATCCCTAGATTGGCTAAGTCCTCCATTACGACACAAGCAACTTTTCCGTTTTCTGTGGTGGTAAGAGGAGATTTTCTTATTATAGTTAAGTTATTCTTAATTCGGGAATGTTTCTTTAAAAATATATATTATTTGAATAAGATGAGGATATAGGTAACTGAAGCTAGTTGACGTGCTTAATGTTTAAATTCGAATGGTCCTAATAGTTAAAAAATATGATTTTCATCTAAGTAAGCCACAAAGTGATTGCTTTCTTCGATAATCATATAAATCTGAATTAATCACACAATCCGTATTTTTCTGTTTCCGTAAAACAACGCTGTTTTAATAACAAAAGATCATTTTATCGGTGTACAAACGAATTTTCATACTTTTTGTGTATTTTTATATTTTGCAATTATTTATCTCATTATTTCCTTTTCCAAGAAAAACCGCATTTCATGGACGCCTTTCAATTTGGTGTAGGTCCAAGGAGTCGAGGAGAATGTGGGCAGAATAATAATGGGATTTCCAGAGCATTTGTAAATATGTCATCCACGTCTTATCCCATTGGGGATATCTTCGTTATTTATTGATTTTTCATGCTTTCCTGGAAGGACATTGTTCTCTGATGTGATTTTCTTGATATATTTATTTTCTTATTCCTGTATTTTTGTGCATTACGATTTTGAAGTTCAATGAAAAAGCCGATTTAGGAATTCGGTACTTTTCGATCTTAATTAAAAAAGCGAAAAATCCATGTGCTGACATAGCAAAACTCTCGAATCGTCAGCTCTGGCGTAATTTTAATTTTAATTTTAAAATACATAAACGGCTATACTGCCTTTTACAAATAAACATATAATAGAGTACAAAAGTAAGAAAAATAATATCACTACATAATAGTAGTTTTAAACTTAAAAATAACATACAATTATTTTGTGTATCACAACCAAAAATAACAAAAAAAGAACAATTAGAAATATCATCATTTCATTTCAACATGTCCATATTGCGTATATAAAGTTACATTATGGAAAAATAATTTTTGAGTGTAATTTATAAATGTATGAAATTGTAGCAAACAATAAATTATTATGATCATCAAAGAATAAGATCATACTAATAAATCTTACCGAAACATGAAACAGTAAATAAAAAGGTAACGATCGCAACTGGGAGATCGAACCCACGGTCACTGTTTTACCGGGACAACGCCTTTAATCACTCGGCCACTGTGACCTGATTTTTTGTCATTTTTTAGCTCTCATGCTTCAATCTCGGAATTGACTAGAATATCCTCAACTAAATTTAATTTTTTTTCTGTGTCTTTTGTTTCATGTTTCGCTTAGATTTATTATTATTTTATTATTCTTCAATGAATAAATACTAAATTCATGGGTATAAACTTCAAAAGTTTTTCAAATTAGTTATTCCAGTAAAATTAAACAATTATTACGCTGAAAATCTGCTTGCTGAATCAGCAGACTCGAATGGTGAGATACGAAGTCAGGAATCTTCTGTAGTTTCTGTGTCAATACAACTAACTATATTCAGCTCGCAAAGTTGTTTACAGCATGCACTATAAAGTTTTTAAATTCTATTTAACTGACAAATTTTAATAATTAAGTCAGGTCTTATGCAAGTTTTATTAAGAGTCGAGATCTTCTAAGATAGAAAGTAAATTTTTGAAGAACACATTGAAATACATACATATATCTCGAGTGTGACCGGGCAGTAAAAATGTGCTGAATGTAATTTGCATACTAACAGTAAATCCCGCTTGGGTTTTCACTTTAATAGTAACGTAATTTATTATAAAAATTGTAGGTATTTCATGAATAGGTACCGAACAAAAGTATTGCTGGTTGTACGAGTATCTTAGGGCTTGTGAAAACCTCAGTTCCGGGGCGTACAATAAATCCTCGTCAGTTTTTTTCCTTCAGTTATACAGCAGAAAATGAATGCCGCAAGAAAACATCAGCAAAAGGTTATATAACTTCCTTTCACGACGATAAGTGACGGCTTTGCGTTATTCAAAAATGACAAAAACATTGCATTACGGGCTGGGAATGCGAACAGGGCAGGAGTGGAGCAGGACTATACCGTCCTGTCATCCTACACGGAGAAAACTTACTGATATATAATTTTGCTAATTTATTGAAAATCTGGTCAAATTATTCGTATTTCTGTTGAAAACGTGTTCGTATAAATTATTATATTTTCGCATTTCTTCGTTACATTTATTAGGATAAGCGCAGCTGCAAGAACACGTGTTCCGATACATCCTGAATTTACTATATATTTGTTGGGAAATCACGTTTTTAACAGGATTTTAATAAATCAGCAGTACTCATTTTTGTCCGTATAAGACTAGTTTTGAATATAAATTATAATAACGTAACTGTTGTATCTCCCCAAATCCTGGATTTCTCTTCAATAAAACTCCGATAATACAAAAAACACTGTTGTCCTTTTATAAGACGTAATTTATAATAAAGCTACATAGAAACGTATACATCCAGGAGGCTAATGTCTGTATTATATGACGGTATGAATCTTTCTCTCCTTGATCTTGAGGAGCAGTATTATAACCATGTAGTTTTCTGTAATATAATAGCCCTGAATAAATGCTGCTAGTTTCGTGTGTGTTAGCGTAGACAGCTAACCAATATCATATGTAGCGGTTATGTCACCGCTCCTAGGGTCATCAATTCATAACCAGACTGCACGAGTTAAACAGCCGAGACAGCAATCATTCTTACGAAACTTCATTAATATCGGTACCACCATACGTAGACTGCTGACTTGCATATAGGGTGATGCAAACGCTCATACAATAAACCGAGTCAGCGGTCCTGCGGGTTCGAAGTCCAGACGCTACTCCAACCCGTGGCAGACGAGAACAAAGGAATCAGCAGCTATATAAGCGGTGGAGGAAATTAATTTGTGTACATTAATTTTAGACAGCTAACCAATATCAAATAATTTATAATATAACATTTTTCTTTTGAATGTCCACAATAAGATCCCGAAGGAATTAGAGACAGCGAAAGCGTGCCAAGGAAGCAGGAGGCGGATTCCCGTTCTCCATCCTTAGCCAAGGATAAAGAACGGAAATTTGCCTCCTGGTACCTTTGAGAACCTCGCGGCAGAGCGGTAAGCTCCTGAATTCTCAGCTCCACAATCCCATATTATACTTCCGGATATATTATATAAGCGGAACACCCATTCATAGTTGATGTTAGCTTCACGAGAATGTGTAGTTTCTTCGACTCGTTGTGTAAGTCGGCTCGTATGTGGAACAAGCTACCGGCCTCTTCGGGACCCGCATTAATAAATCCCTTCCTACAGCCCCTACCTTAACCAGCCTCACAACGCTACCCAACCGGGAGTCGACATAGTTTCCCTGTATTTATATTGTACCTACATACAGGAGAGCTCTTGCGAGGTGTCAATGTGAAATTTAAGAACTAGCGTTTAGTAACACCCCGGTGAGTGTACAGAATCGTCTAGCTTTGCACAGTTACCAGATCTCTTTCTTGATCACTCCATTCACTCGCTGCAACCTCAAAATATGACGGGCATGACTGAAAGATGGCAGCGAGTGGAAATCAATTAACACACTTCATTATTTGTAGCGTGTTGACACCAAAGAACCAGCACAATAGGAGTTGAGTTCCCACAGAATAATATTGAATTTGTTTCACGTATTTTTTTTAACTTATTTTCTCTTCAAAATTCATTTTAAGAGATTATAATGGTAATATTGGCTGCAATGCGCCACTGCTAGGCACTGAATGTGCGCTGTAATTCACCAAACATTATTGCGTGGAGACTCATGGGGGGACGCGGGGCGCAGAAACCGGGGGATGACAAATGAAACGGAATGTACATGATAAATGAAGAGGTTCCCGAATGACCTTTCTCCCGAGCGAGAGAGAACGCATCCCGCTCTCGCTTAACCAGCACAGGCGTAATGGGGAGAAAACACGCTTTTGAAATCTTTTGCCCGATCCGCTCACATTTTTCTCACTCCTGCGAGAATTACCGCGATTTAACGTAGTAGGTAAGGGCTGTACGGGATCGCTAAATACTAACTAGCGAATACGCTCGTCGTTGGCAGGTTTCCTGCAAATAGACGAGCTATTTAAGTACTCGTACCGAGCAGCTTTTGTTCGAATCCTCTGCTGGGCTTGTGCTATTTTTACCAATTTTACTGTGGGGTTGGTTATTTTAACTAAGTTTGGTTGTATACTTTAATTAACTATGTTTTCATTGTTTCTAACGTTTTTACGTTCCGGGGTTTGTTATCGTTTCCCAACCGCATCAGTTTCTACACGTAGGTACACTACTTTCTCATTACATCCAAATGAACTATGTTTTAAAAATCTATTTCAAAACAGTAGGCATCCCAACATAATGTGTTTTAAAGGTGTATGTGTACAATATTTTTTTTAATCTGTTTTAAATAAGTATTAATTAATTACGAACCACAATATACCTAATACAAATTTTAATATCTATTTTTTAAATTTTGTTGTGTTTAAGTAATTTTAAGTTATTCTTCTCATTTTCATAATGTTTTTTTCAATCTTTATTTTATTTACTTATAATGTATTTATTATTTTTATGTTATTTTGTTTTACGTTATCTATCTGTATACTTTAAATATTTGTTTTCTGAAAAGATTTTATTTTTCTGGAAATTATTTTTCTTTGATAATTTTATCAATTCCGCTTTGTTTTCCTTCAATCATTTGTGTTTTTTTGTATATAAGAATAATCTTATACGGAAACTTCACTGGATCATGCAACCATATTTTAATATGTAATTTAAAAAAATACATGTGTAACTTTTTTTCCGAATAAAGTAAGATCAAGGGTATATTTCTAAAAATCAATTTATAATTTTATGTAGGTGATTATGTATTTTGTCTTATTATCGGAGCTCGTCTATCAACAAATTAAGAAAATATTATAAAGATACTCGAAACACACTACATAAATCAAAAGAATACGTACTGTAGCCCAAAACAATAACTACATTTGGACAAACAAACTTCAGATATTTTCCACATAAGTTATACTATTTTCTTACCCGATAAAAAAGGACAAATAAAAAAGTTTAAATCAATATAAAATCGCTACAAAACAATGGATTTTCGATTTTCTAGGTCGTGCAACAACCAGTGAACTTACCCAAGTTTAGCGAATTTCATGTAAAATTATTGTACACTGATAGTAAATAAATGGTTTATCGAAAATTATATGTTATATATATTGGTTAACCGGTGACCGGATAAATCATCAAAATGATAATTCATCACATCTTTAAAAAGTTATATAAAGTCATGGAAAATGATGAAACAAAAACTTTATTAACTGGGTTAAGTAGGTTAGGTTAGGTTAGGTTAGGTTGTATGGATTTGTAGTATCTGCCGTGGGTACCTTGCTTGTTACACACAAGGTTTCTCCTAATTCTTTTTTTATAAATATTCCTTATACTTCACAGGATTTTCTTTAATTTCCATCTATTTCATTTATTTCTTTAATTCTTTTGTTGATTTTTAGGTTAGGTTAGGTTAGGTTAGGTTAGGTTAGGTTAGGTTAGGTTAGGTTAGGTTAGGTTAGGTTAGGTTAGGTTAGGTTAGGTTAGGTTAGGTTAGGTTAGGTTAGGTTAGGTTAGGTTAGGTTAGGTTAGGTTAGGTTAGGTTAGGTTAGGTTAGGTTAGGTTAGGTTAGGTTAGGTTAGGTTTAATTTTGTTTGTCATCTAATGACTTTATATCATTTTTTAAAGGTCTGTTGAATTGTCACTGTGTTGAGTTATCATGGAACCTGGTTAACCATAGACAGTGAATTAATAATTTATAAAGCAAGAATTAATGTGCTGAAAATTCTACCTCAATAAAGTTTCGCCTAGTGAGGTAGGTTCTGTCCAACCTAAATAAACCTAATATGATTCTATCTTTACTACTGTGTTTTTATGTTTTTTGTGATGTTACCTTGGTAAGTACTTATCTATATTTATATTTCTGTTATGTTTTTTTTTAATAATAATATAATAATCTACACGATAAATAGTAATATTTGATATAACCTGTTATTTATTCAATAATCCGTCAATGAATTCACTACAAACAGAGAAAGTAAAAGTTGCTTTACACGCGCATTATATACACCAAGCTTACATGTGAAATTTGTCGTTATTTATTCCCTCGCTTCATTCCATAATCATTTCATAGATATTTCATCATCTACATCCTGTTGCTCCCCTGAAATGCTGAATTGCAAATAGATTAATACTGAACACACGTCTCCAGTTAGTAGAAACCTCTGATAAAAGATAAGCAAGATTGGCCTGTATGACAAAATGATCCCTTATTGTGATGGCTTTCCCTATAACTAAAATCGAAAACTAAAAACAATAATAAAGTAAAATATCTCTTTACCGTGTTACCGTCAAATATATGTATATTTTTGTTTGTTTTAAAAAATATATTTTTTTACAAAAAACACAATTGACACATATCAGAGTAATAATTCATATATGTTATACATAGTATTATTTAAAGATATATACCAAGCATTGCTTGTATGTATAGGGAATGTTATTTATTTTAATTATATCTTTATTTTCAATTAACTCTTATATATCATGATACCACACGGCTGAACAGACATTCTAGCAAAGCACAGTACGACGAGAAGAATGTTCCTTTTGAACGAAATCTCTTAAACAGTAGATATATATTATTAAGTTTACATATATGTATTTTTTTAAATGATGTAATTGTAAAGCTGCACACCTCGATACAGGAATGCCCTAGTGAGATGTGCAGAGTATGTTTTTTATGTTAAAAACTGCTTTTTTAACAAATAAATAAATAAAAATATAATTGAATTACTCTTTAAACAACCTTAAAACTTATTTAGTATCCCTGTCTTCCAAAATGTCATTAATGTTAAAATAAGAAAACTTATAGATATTGAAAATCGATGATTAATCTGTCGTACAATAATTTAAATAAAATTAAACCTACCACTCATATGTATATAAGGAATAATTTAATAATGCTTGTATTACGACTTTTGGCTATGCAATTATTTGTACAGCTTTGGACACTATCGCCATTTCTATTGGAGATTTCTCCTAATCTGAACGTCAGAAGGCTTATGAAGAATGAGAAGAAAATAAGTACATCCTGTAGCCTGATCCGTAGTCCGTTCCGTAGCCAATTCCGTATTTCGTTCGTTCGGCTTAATTCCGTGCAGTAGCTTGTAAGGGTAAGGCTCATCTATTGCCTTCTGATCTAATGTTACCACAACTTACTTCGCTCAAATAAACAATTATATGCAAATTTCTGTTTTGAGCGGAGAGCGGCGTCTTTCATCTCTGACATTATATTTTAATAAATAAACTTCCCCTTTCGCGGCTTCCATCAGAGGCAAATCTCCCCAGAGGCGGCCGCAATAATTACAAGCACCGAAAAGACGTATCAACATTTCTCAAATGAAGCAATTTATATGTGTTTGGATGCGTAATTATAACCGACAAGGGTGTTTTCAAGATTCTTTGTGAGACTTGAACTAGGAAGATATGCGTTATAATTCAGCTGATATTCAAATATGAATTAAAAATTCTTCTGCATTATTTCTTCTACAGACATTGACATCTCTGTTTTTCAAAACGTATCTCATATTTGCTTTGCTGGCGCAAATGCAACTGTAAAATAATAATTATTATTATTGGAAAATTTGTATAGCGCCGATTTTGTGAAAAGTCACCTCAAGGGAACACTACAAATACGAGTTATTAGGCTGCATTTTAAAAACGTGCTTGATTGAAAAATAATTGTTATCACCTTTACATTCCCAACAGAAAAGTTCTATAAAATTCTCGTTGCCAGAGCTGTACGAGATTTGTTGGTGCTGCAGACAATGGATTTATTATTTGTGGCTACGATTTTTTTATTCATCCGGATATAAAAATTGTTTTAAAGTTCACAATATTATTTTCCTATTTGGATACTTACAGTTGAAATGATTATTTACGAGTCAAAAACTTTCCCACTGTGACGGTTCCTCGTTATCGCACATAATAATTCCTACGCTGGCAAGACCGAAGCCTGCTCAAGGATTGCAGACCCGGCTTCTTTACATTCGTTTCCAGCAGTTTATTTAATACATCAATCTCTGATATTTCGAGTCCCTATTTAATACATCCCTACACATGGTAATAGTCACACACACTTCCACATCATGAGACCACCAAGCCGAAATTCTATTTTTATTTTTATGCCTCTATAATTTTTTTCTAAATTCAAACACATTTAATAACCGCTGCATGTTGCCAATATCCCTTAGTTTCCAATTCACCCGAGACATAATCGGCCTCCCAGAACTTCTGCGCTTTGTTTCCCAAGGCGGGAGTTGTCCTCGTCTTCATTTTATCTTTAACTAGGCTGGAAGACAAACACAACACCGGGTTTACGGGCTGCGCTGAAATTTGGCTTATTTGCGCTTGTTAATCTCGACTTAAAATTTTCTTTTTCTACGGTAAAATAAATTTCCAAGTAAAATAGAAATGAAAAATAAAGAGCTGGAGAATGAAGTTGAGTTGATAATTAGTTTTTTAACACGCATTTTTCCGTTTGAAAATATTGACTCTATTTTGGATTTGGAAGGGAGCGGAAGGGCGACAAGATGGCTGCCCTCGCACCGTAGAGATGTTGTCCATCATCGATATGAGTGATACGATTTGAGAGTTTCACAGCAGAAAGTATTATCTTGATTATGTTTTCGAGTATCATGCCGTGTTGCGCTACTTCCTTTAGCCAACGTTTTGGGGTAAATCATCAGGCTAGGGCAGATGATGTACCTATAGATTACACGTCTGTCATGATGATATACACTGTAAAGCTGGCCGAAACGTTTGCTAAATAATAAGGTAACGCAACACTGCCAAAAATAAATCACGATATCATCGTTACTGTTTCTTGTCGTTTTGTATCTTGACGACATGTACTTTGCTTCCCTAACATGGATGCTTCCTCTGCTGAAAGACGCCAAAATCAAATCAAACTTTCCATTTCAAGTAAATTAGCATCTCCGTAGGTGAAATACGTTTCCTATAGAAATGTGTGTACCTCCCACACTGAACTCTGTTTCTGCATAGTACTTACCCACCAAACATCTAAACGAAACAGACGAATATGTAAATTCCCATTATACACACATGCCTCCACTTTCCTTTGATATCTCTTCTGTATCATCTGCCGTCGCTTTGCAAACGTTTCTATTATTGATTTTTCTGCTTTTTGGCAGCGACTTGCATTTCCCTTTCTAAGGTCGGTACATTCTTAAGGGCTTTCTTACTTGAAGTGTGTTTGCCGTTATTTCCAGCGGAGTTGTGTTCATTTATAACGGGTGGAACTATTGCAAGAAATAACTGGCGGATTTAAAGCTTAAATGTTTCAAATTGTGTGGGTTTTAGCGGAACGGATTAGTAAGTCTTACATGAGGGTATGGAAACAAAGATGGCGTAGCTTAAAACTTTGAAGCATTTTGAATATACGAAGGTTTTTTAAACATATGAATTTACGGCATATTTTTTTTATTTTACGCAGACTGCAATTTTAGTGAGTTTATAGAAACAATAATTCGAACATTTTCCAACAATCTATCGTGGCACAATTAGTTTATTTTTGTAGTATTGTTTACCTAGAGTAATTATCAATATTCAATGTAATCTAAAAAAATAAAGCAATTGTGACCTATAGTTTCAAAGTGTGACATCTCCATTTTTACAGTTTTGAGATAATCATGGAAACATATTTAACTATTAATATTGACGATGTTTAACCATTTTTCAACGTATTTCCAATAAACATAGTTAAATATTTAATTTTATGAAGTAAGTTCTTTTGTATAATGCTTATTTTCATTTTTATTTAACTTTTTAGTTTGGATGTGTCACATTTTGAAAATAATGTATGGATTTGTCATACTTTGAAACTCATGATACTGGATTTGTCATACTCTGCAGCCAACTTATGTAGGTCCGCCATTGTTTTGAAGCCATGGGTGTACGTAACAAACTAGCAAAATTATACATATTTTTGTTAAAATAAGTACTTTATTTTCATGAGGTAAACAAAAAATATTCATTATATTTAAAAAAAAAAGTACAAACACCATTCTCGAAAGAGTGTCAGTACAATCACAAGTTTATTATCTTAATTTTCAATAAACAATTTAAAAATAAAAAAATTCCAATGAAAGCAATGACAGTTTTAAAAATACACTATTATTCAAATGATAAACACAAAATTAAAATAGACTCGTAAATTAGTAATTGGTGCTTGTACAAAGGATACGTATTTAATTACAAATCATATTATAAGGTCATTAATTTCCACGATAGGTTCACAATCTTCTTCGCTAACTTCCACATTTTCAATATTCTCGGATTCTCTCTGATTTTCTTCATACCTTTCGATAACATTTTTATAATATTGTAAGCAACCAAAAGCTCTCCAGTTGTTGCCATAATGTTTTTTTTAAAGATAATCAACATCCTTAATTTTAACCATTTTTACATTTGTTCCACAATTTAACTCTTTGGGGTTAATTTGTACTGCAGATAAATTTGTTTTGAAAATTTTCTTTGAAGAACACAAATCTACTCTATAGTGAGCTTCTCCAGCAACTGTTATGACGCCTGATGGTTTTTTGGTTAAAAGAAATCTTTTCGAAGGAGCAAATTTAAAATGCCATTTGCCTGGAGGTTTCAAAACCTCCAGAACAGCAGACTTCCAGTCAAAGACTTTCACGTCAGTTCCAAGATTATATACTTTTCCATGTTCCTTAAATATATCGTAATACTCTTCAGGATTGACAATTACTTCTTTCTTCTTTATTTTTTTCTCTATTCCAGCAAAAACTCTGTCAGATGGTAGAAAGGAATGGCCTGGGACGGGAAAAATTATTTCAATTCTTTTTACAACATCACCTCTGTTTTCCAACCACTTCATGCACATTCCTATGAGAACAGAGTTTTTATTTTGTCCTCCGCATTCATCTGCCATTAGTCGAATAGTGTTGATTCCATCAAAATTAATTTTAGAAAGAAGATGGAATAATGAACTTGCGATTTCATTTGATCCTTTTGCGTACTGATCTTCTGTCCAAGCATATATGTGCACGTTAGTGAATTTAGAATGGGAAGTACCAATAACTGCTGTAAAATTATATGTATATAATTGGCGTGAATAGTAAGCTGCTTGATCGGCAACTTTCGGCAGTGGTTGGTTCTTTTGGCAATCAAAAGAAATTGTTGCCATGCCCTCTTTTTCTTCTTCCAACATTGTAAAGAATGCCTTTGCCCGAATTTTATGCACACGTTTTTCTATTATTAAATTATTTTTCATTGATGCATTTACTTCATACTTAATTTTTTCTTCAAGTTCCAAGCATTTGGAGCACTGATCTGTCCGTGGAGTTCCAAAACCAATATTGAACTCAGAATTAAATATTTTTCGGAAATACGAAGCCTTTACGATGCAATTCGATAATGCTTGAGCATTAAACATTTGACTTAATTTGCTGATATTAAGTTCGCAAGATAAATATTGCCGTGATTTTGTTTTGCTACGACAGTAATGAATTTCAAGAGGAATAAGTTTTTTAATAAATTCTATTGCAGCATTTTTGCGGTCGGCAAATTTTATGTGATTTTTATCACCTCCCCGTTTCTCAATGGGAGGAGTGCCAGAGTTAAAGTATCTTTTAGTGACGCCAATCACAGGCATTTTGTTGATATGTAAAATATCAAAAAATGTGTTTCTGCATACGGGTACCGTAGTCATAGTAGTTGTTTTACGTACATTATAGGTTATTGAAAGAGACTTCTTTTTCCTTTTGTTGCTATCTGTTTCGCTGTTTCCTCTTCTCCTAATTACCGATTTCGGTAAACAATATTTTAACAAGTAATTGTCCTGATAAATTTTGTTAGACAACAAATAAAATTTCTTGTGAAATTGTTGTATGTCTACTATTGTCAATGACATGCATTGAAATGCCTTTGAATTGTGTTGGCATTTTGGCGCAAACGGCAATGTTGATGCAGAATATCTTGAACAAAAAGAAATGGGATATTTTAATTTTACATGAAAAATAAATTTATATTGAATAATTATTTATACCCATACATATTTACTAGAGAGGTATCTAAAATACCAACATTTCACTTATTAATCTGAGTTGCCAATGAAATAGTTGATTAAAGTGAAATTGATGTTTCTAGAGACAGGTATAAAATACATAAAAAAATTCGTGTGTGAAAAATAAAATTAACTCTCGCACGCCCTTTGCAAAACTGCATGAACCATGAGTGATCTTGACAGTTGAGAACAAAACTTACCTTTTTTTCACTTCCCTGGATCTTTTCCACTTTTCTGGCTGTTTTTTTCTATTCCTTGCTTTCTCTGGAACAACACGTTCCATTGTTTTTTATCTTAAAACTTTTTAAAACTTACTAAAATACCGAAAAACTGTCAACCGACACTCACAGCTGGACACACAAGACAGAAATGGCAGTTAAATCCCTCAATCACGTGACAAGATGGCGACTCCCTATTGGTTGAAGTGGATCTGTCATTATTTGAAACTAATAAGCGAGGGATATGTCATTTTTTGATAATAACCTCAATTTTTAACTCAAATTATGTAGAAATTTGAAAGGAAAAGTCAGATTCTGTGGCAAAAGCTATAATCAACAATAAAATGGCTACAAAACTGCATCATTATCTCATTTTAGCCAAAAATGGAGATGTCACACTTTGATACTATAGGTCACAATTACAAAAGTCCTGTTTTAACTCGACCGTTTTGCATTTCGTTTGTCTATAAATTTGTTTGTACCTTCCTTTTCAAAATTGTGGCAGTTTCAATATTTAAGTAAAGATGATTTTTTCAAAATACTTTATTAATAAAATTTTATGTTACTTACCTGAATAAAGTTTGAAAAAAAGAATTGTCATTGAAATGATGACGTTTCTTTGGACATATTGTATCATTTCTTATTTGAAATTTAAAAAAAAAATCTTACATAATTTATTTTTATTTTTATTTTATTTATTTTTTTTGTAGAGAGACAAACAGCTTTAACAGAGCAAATATAAATATATATGTTAATTATAGTTAAGCCAAAAAAGTCTCCTATATTAGAATTGATTGGAGATGGAGTTTTATTGCATAAAAAAAATATATATATATAAATATATTATGGGTGAGGAGGGGAGGAATAGGAATTTAGGATGAGGATAGGAGATGCTCATATACAATTCATATTATTGTATTAATTTTCGATCGTACGTGTTACTTCTAATCGATATTTGTGAAGTGTATTGCTAAAAATGTCTATGTTTTGAAATTTAGTATTATATTGGGCACATATACGTGGAATTGGTGAATTTTTTCTAAAGTTAGTTCTATATGTAGGTAAATGAAACAAATGGGATTGCCGTGTTGATCTTGTTGGAATATGAATATTTATTAAATTGGTTAGCTCTGGTGAGTCGAGGCCGTTGTTAAGAATTTTAAATAATAAGATTTGGTCAAAAATCAAACGTAGTGTGTGAAGGGAGTTGAAGTTGTGGTATTTAATAGAATCGGTGTAATTTAAGAAATGTAAGTTTTGTTTATAATTAATGTGTTTAAAATTTTTTTTAATTCTTTCGATTCTTTCAATGTGAGCTTGGTAAAAAGGAGTCCAGATCGGTGTGCAGTGTTCTAGGTGGGGACGGATGAACGCTGTGTAAATGGAATATAGAGTCTTAGGGTTGCGGAAAGGTTTCGTTTAATGTATTATAAATCCTAGCATTTTGTTGATGATTGCATCAGTGTGTTGAATGATGTTTAATTTCACATCCAGCATTACCCCAAGGTCTCTGATAGATTCTACTTTGATATGTGTCCCGTTTAATATATAATCAAAGGAAATTTTATTTTTGTTACGTGTAAATGATAATTTATTGCACTTTGAGGTATTTACTACAAGTTTATTTGATTCACATTAGTCGAAAAGACGATTGAGATCCTCTTGAAGTTTAATGCAATCTTCGATTGATTTGATAACTAAGTAGATTTTTTATCGTCTGCATATGCTACGTAATTGGCGTGTAAAAACATTTGTGAATATCAAAAATATACACATTAAATAATAATGGACCTAAATGAGAACCTTGAGGTACACCGGAGGGCACGGAAAAGAAACTGGACTTAGTTCCCGCAACTGATACACATTGAAGTCTGCTCCGAAGGTATGAAGTGAGCCACCGAAGTAAGTCACCATGGATGCCTATTTGACTTAATTTTTTAATTAGAATGAAATGGTTTACTAAATAAAATAAAATATAGTGGTTTATAAATAAGTAGGTAGGTATTTAAGTACCTATCTACTTACAAATCTTACGATTACAGAGGAAATTGTGAGTTTGATTTAATAAATAAGGAAAAAATTAGAAACAGGTATTTTTTAAATACATCATTTGAATTTAGATTTTCTTTTCATGAATGAATAAATTCAAATTTTGGAAGTAGAAATTTACTCACTTCCTGACCTCCGATCGAGCTGAAATTCGGCAGGTAGACTTGTTGTCGATGACAATGCAATCTATCAATCATGGCAATGTCGCAAAAACATAAGTACAAAGTTTTTATGCAGGAACAGTAACTTTTTCGTATTTAACAAATTCATGTTTTTTAAACCGCTGTGCGATTATTAATTACCCAAAAACTGCTTGAAAATGCGTTAGTACCTACACCTTTAGCAGCTACCAAATTTTTTTTTTATTTGAATGAATTCCTACCCTTAGTCTGTAAAATTTCAGTGGTGGATCGACTGCTATGAAGAAATATGGCGGTTCTATTTTAGTCATTCTTAATCCCTTGACTCTGGGGAAATAGACTCGTCTCTGATATTTCTTAAAGATCTCTTTTCGACGAGATTATAAGAAGGATTGCAACTGGCGGATAACTAAGAATTGAACATTTTAAATTCAACTTGTCTATCTCAGAATTGCACTTGATTCTTCGAATTCAAGTAGGTATCTCAATATTGCAATTTTATTAATATGTTACATTATTTGTACATGTTTTATTATGGTTCATAATATGCTGGTACATACAGTAAGCTGCTGATATTTCTGTCAGTTGGATTAACCGTGGTCCTCTGTGAAAGCCAATATAATGCTGCAGTTTAATATTGCTGGCGTGTAAGAAAACTTACTTCTTGATTAACTAACTAACCACTACACCGTTTCTCGGCAGAGATGACGGACCGCCAAACAACTTGGTCTTGACACGCATTGCCTCATTCACATTCATACATCGTATCATACATACTCTTCTAATATTCTGACTCTGGACATGTCCCGACTCAAGTATCTGATTCACTTAACTGTGCCATGTCTTCCTCGTGCGTCCCCGACTTCTACTACCATTCACATTGCCGTCATTTATTCCACTAACAGTCCTGTACTGAACACCTACGCCAGTGACATCGATTGTAAAATGCCAGTTTCCTCTCGGGGGTGCCTTAGGGAAGGATTTGCAATTGAAACACAACTTCACGAAAGCCGTCGGACAACTGACTGTTTGGGGCAGTTTTTTACGTATTTATTGGGTTAAAATTGAACAGTTTCTACACGTGATAATTCGGAGCAATTATTATTATATAGAAAAATAAATATTATAATACGCCATATCGCCGAGAATTAATTACTAAGGTCCCACAGTTTTGTCGTGCGAGTAATTCATCCTTGAAATAGCGATATGACAGTGTATGGTGATTTAAAATCTTATCAAGATGACTCATCGTGTGAGATAAGCCTCAAAGGATTCGGCATCGTAAAATGAGTGATATCAGATAAATATTCATTTCCATAATTGTTTCAATAATTATTTAGGTACATCCGGTATCCGGTACAAGTCCTTCGCTTATTCGGTCTACTTGCCCAAACCATAGAAGCGTCTCTTTCTTAATCTTACTCACTACCCTTACATCAGCCTTGCATTCTCTGTGGATGTCCCCATTTCTCACACGATCATACATTCAGGGATCTCATTTATATAGCATTCAGTCTACTTTCATCCTTTTGCGACGCCATATTGTATGTGACAACAATATGGCGTCGCTTCTAATTTGTTGATAATGGTTACATGCTTATTTCGATACATTTAGTAATCCGGGCTTCAATTTCCACGATTGCCACGGATAATCGACGTTTTATTGTATGCAGATAAATGTTTGCCCATCGCTGAAAAAGCTGCACAAACACATCACAATTTATGTACATAATATAATAACCCTCTTCAAATTTTATTGTTACAAATCACCTTATAACGATACATATATTGCTGAATTCTGAATGCAAAATGATTCGCATTCAACAATAGTATTAATTCCCATTCCCTTCCATTACGAGCTACCAGTGAACACGTTTTTGTGCTCCATTCAGCGCTTAGAGAGACTCGCATTCAAGAATGTGTTATTATTAAATCAGAACATTCAATCATATATTTGAGACCCTCGGCACACGCTCCCAACCAACTGTCACATATCAAATAATATATTTCCACAATGCGGATGTATCGAATGCTCCTCGCATCGGAAATATTTCCGCGGACCTATTTTCCAATAATGCGCGCCGCACATTTCACCTTGATTGTAATAAAGCTCAGTATAGAATGCGGAGGCTTATATTGAATTTGAAGAATCATGGAATATGTAAAAATAGATAATGGACTGCAGTGACGTTACGTGATTTATTTTACGGTCTTCTTTGGAAAAAATATAACATTAAACTAGTACCATATTTCATTGAAAAGTAGTGAATAAAATATATATATAAACTTTTCTGATAAACCGCTGTCTCCGTCGGTATTATTAACCAATATTTGCTACCCAGATTCATCCGAGAAATATTTTTATGTTAATTTTTTTAACCACAATTTATGTGTCACGTTTTACGTTTATTTTATATCTGTAATAATTATCTTCTTTTGCTTTTTTTTAGTAGCAATACATTTTATTGCATTTTAATCACAAGAGTTAATAACTTGACTTATTAACTCTTTTTAATGTGAATATCGCACAAAACTATGGCATCCCCGATTGGGGTATATTGAGACTCTGCAGGTAGTGGGGAGGAGAAGGAGATAGGGAAGAGAAAAGTGGGGTGTACCTGAATATTCAGATCTGGTCAAAAAATACGGCAAAAGCCATTTCAAGCAACGTTCCAATTCTGAATGGTTGTTTTACACCAGGAGATACTGAGAGTAACTTCCACATAGAACGTGCCACAAGTATACTATATATTATTTTAAATGAATAAATTGTGAAATAACACAAATTCATCAAATAAAATTCACTCGTGCACACCGGGATTTGAACCCCCGGCCTTCTTATATCGGCGCTATTCGATAGCCTTATTCCTATAAGTATATGTTATAGCTTATGATTTAAATGATGTTGTGGATTTTGAGTGGTCGAATAGACCTTAAAAAAAGCCTAATAAACTTTTACGCTATTGCAATCAGATTTCGTAAACTGAAGGCATGCATTTTGCTCTGGAATGTTTTTCCATTGATGCTTCTTGCATTTAATACACAATGGATATAGATTGATGGATAACACGAGTTTTTTTTATGTAAGATTTTAGTTTTCTGATAAAATATGTGAATGGATACGAAAATATCGCTGGATTATTCTTGTCGTTTTGTAGTGGATATACAGGGTGTATCGGCACTAACCCGACAAACTTTAACCAGCTATTCCTTAGCACATTTGGAGTAAAAAATGTTATGTACACTTTGCTGTCCGGTAACATTTTTTTTCTTTTAAAAACAAAAAATAAATAAAATTTCCACACTCCGCTACTGCCCACAGTATAGGGGTAAAATAATTGGCAACGCCGCGCTACTGTCATCTCTTTCACACATATTCTGTCTCAAGTCCCGTGTGGTTCCCGCCACCCCGTCTCGTATCAGTGGTCAGTGCTGTTTTGGGAGTTCGCATGTCATCAAGTTTCTAGTTTCGTTTTTGTTTTGTTATCTAAGTTTTTACTGTTGAAATATGCCCCTCAATTATCCACCTGCCGAGCAAGCAGATATTGTTTTTGTTTATGGATTTTGCAATGGAAATTCACGAGCAGCCGTAAGGGAGTATCGCATGAGGTTTCCTGGAAGACGCGTCCCACACCATGCTACCTTTGTCCAGGTTTGTACCCTATCAATTGTTTATTGAAACTATTTACATTCATTGATAATGCCAAAAAGCGCTTTTGAAATTTAAACTGGGAACATTAAAAACATAACAAGGGGCCACCAACTTTAAAAATGTAAATTGTACTTTAGGTGATTTGTGTTCAGTGGTCACTAAACGGCGTTTTAAAAAGTTAATTAATTTTAATCTCTAATAAATGCATCATTCACTGCAATTGAATTCACTCCCTTTCTCACCATGGGATTATTTAAATTACTTGAATTCAATTTCACCCCTGTGAATCCAAGATATCAACCGTACCTAGTTAAGAAAATTATAATTTAAAACACTTTGTTATACATTTTACTATAAAAAAATGAAATAAATGAAGAGAAAACGTAAGTTTTCTGATATGTGCCTAAAATAAGTGTTCTTTAAAAATAAAATGAGTGAAAAAGCCCGCGATTGTTTATTTGACATTATTACTGAGCTGAATAATAAAAGCAGTTGTTATTTGTTGTTTTGTTTCAGATGTATCAACAATTGCGTGACTGTGGCATCGGACGGATTGAAGGCGCCGGCGGAGGACACAACATCGTTCCTGTGGCAGTTGAGGAGAGAATCCTGAACTTAATTACCGAAGACCCCACGCTGTCCGTGCGTCGGGTCGCTCTGATGATAGGACACAGGGAACACATGGCGGTATGGAGAGTTCTGAAGAAGCACGGGCTCAAACCTTTTCACTATAGGCGCTGCCAAGGCCTCATGGAGAATGACCACTTTTCCAGAGTCGTGTACTGCAGAAGAATGCTGCATAATGTCATAAGAGATGCAGACTTCATGAAAAACATATTGTTTACCGACGAAGCACAGTTCACTAAAACAGGAGTGCTAAATGTGCACAACTTGCACCATTGGGCTGAACAAAACCCCAAGCTTGTTCGGGAGTCGTCGAGCCAGGACAGATTTTCCATCAACATGTGGGCAGGAATCCTGGGAAATCAAATACTCGGTCCAATCGAGTTGCCTCCCAGACTAAATGGACCGATGTATTTGGAGTTCTTACAAGTGCAACTGGGCGAGATTCTGGAAGATGTGAACCTCGAATTACTACGGAGAATGTGGTTCCAGCACGATGGAGCCCCACCACACTATTCGATTGCCGTGCGGAACTACTTGGATGTCGAGTTTCCTGGTCGTTGGATAGGCCGTGGAAGTCCGGCCATTGCTTGGCCACCAAGATCACCCGACCTGACCCCCCTGGATTACTACCTGTGGGGGGCTCTCAAGGAAAAAGTGTATGCTAAGCCAATAGCCTCAAGAGAGCAACTGCTCGAACGAGTGATGGAAGCCGCTGCAGAAATTAAAGCAAATCCTGCAAACTTAAATAATCAAAATATAACAAGACTACACGCTTGCATCGAAAATAATGGTAGTCACTTCGAACAAATGCTCCAATAAAAAAATTAACATAAACTACATGTCCGCATTTTCATTTATTATTTATTGGTAAAATTCTCACAATGTCATTCATTTACACATCAATATTACCTACATATCAATATTTAATAAAATCTGTAGAAGAGTATGCCCGTCGGCATTCAACAAGTTTTTCGACAAGTGTGTCGAAAAGCGTCTTCTCTCTTTCCTACACACTAAATATTAATGGTTAAAAATGAGACGACTGATGCTTGTAAGCGCGCCAATACGTAAAAACAACGAAACTCGAATAAGAATTGCCAGGTGGGTTTTTTAATCGCTTTAATCTGACTTTAAACAATAATTAAACACGTAAAAATTATTTAATATAATATTACAGTACAGTACTTTGAACCTTCGCAATAAATTTATTTGATTTTAAGTTTAGTTTGTAGAACTCCATTTCAATTTAGAGATTTTTTTTATTTTAACAGTCTTATTAAAAAATTTATAAAAACAGTGTGTTTATAAACAAGTTCTGCTAGTTGTAATTATTATTACGCGTGACAGCTGTTTCACCTTCTGACGGCATTATCAAACTTTGGTAAAGCCACTTACAGACGACGTAAGTGATAACTTTCTTTTTTTATTATTCTGGCTTTATTGATTTCCGAGTAAATTGTCGTAAATTATTATTTGCTAATCCCAATATTATTTGCTAATGCTAATAATTAAGTGAAATTTTAAACAATGCAATAATAGGATTATTGCATTGTTAATTTCACTTAATGTCGTTGGTATTTCCAACTGATGACTCAGGGGTTTATTTCCCTGAATAATTAAGTATTTTGGGGTCTAATTATTATGCATTTCATTACATCCGATAATTTAAACAATTTTTATGTTGAATTGGGGTAAGTTTTATGGCTAAGGGAAGGAGTGGAAGGTGAGGAAGTACCTGGATATTCAGATCTGGTCACCAAATACGGCTAGTCATTTCAAGCAACGTTTAAATTCTAAACCTGGATATTCAGATCTGGTCACCAAATACGGCTAGTCATTTCAAGCAACGTTTAAATTCTGAACCTGGATATTCAGATCTGGTCACCAAATACGGCTAGTCATTTCAAGTAACGTTTAAATTCTAAACCTGGATATTCAGATCTGGTCACCAAATACGGCTAGTCATTTCAAGCAACGTTTAAATTCTGAACCTGGATATTCAGATCTGGTCACCAAATACGGCTAGTCATTTCAAGCAACGTTTAAATTCTAAACCTGGATATTCAGATCTGGTCACCAAATACGGCTAGTCATTTCAAGCAACGTTTAAATTCTGAACCTGGATATTCAGATCTGGTCACCAAATACGGCTAGTCATTTCAAGCAACGTTTAAATTCTAAACCTGGATATTCAGATCTGGTCACCAAATACGGCTAGTCATTTCAAGCAACGTTTAAATTCTGAACCTGGATATTCAGATCTGGTCACCAAATACGGCTAGTCATTTCAAGCAACGTTTAAATTCTGAATTAATTAATCAATTACGAAAAAGCGTGGGGTTAAGAATATTTTTTTTAAATTATAGTTGTAATTTATTGTCGATTTTTTAAAAAAATTGCGATATTTTAAATAAAATTTAATAATTATTGTTTAAATAAATTAGCAATCTGGCAGCATTCATTTGCAGGTGGTCAATCCAATGCAGTCATGACGTTTGTGTGAGTGCTTTCCTTTGTCTCAGTGTGTTGCGCAGCAGTTTTATATGAACCGTTTTTTGATTCATCGGGATTGTTTTTAAAACTATACATTCTTTGTACCTTCAAATTAGTGGAAATAAACTTAAGTGTGTCAAGCTGCTCGTTATATTCCGGTAATTCTGGAAGGCTTTTAACATAAGCAATAATATTCATAAATCACATTCCGCGAAGTTGTAAATAACTAAATTTATTAAAAAATATACGTTGTAGGATAGCCTAGCAAGTAACATTTTGACAGAGCACTTACGGTGATTTAAAAAACAACGGCGCTGTTCAAATAATCCAATTATTATTATTGATAAGTACCTAAGTGAGGAAAATTGTTTTTAAAAGTGCTCAGAATTATTGGACTTCGATTATAAATTCAGGAAATCTACTAATTAGTTTCTTAGTTTCAAAATTAGACTATTTAATACGTGAAACGCGTAAGAGGTGAAACCAAAGCATTCCAGAGGTGAAACAATTTAGATACAAAAATAAAACTGATGTGTACAATACAAGAAGACAATCAGTGATTCGCATACGAAAAATGTGAATAATCATTATTGTTAAATAAAATATTTCTTTTCTGGTACTGGATTATGTAATACGGGCTTCGTTCGCAGCAACACGCGAGAGTTGCGATGTTGCTTTCAAATTTTGACAAAGGATAAAACAGTGGTGACATGTGGTGAAAATATGTTTAATTAATTTTTTATTAAAAAAAAACGTTACCGGACAGCAAAGTGCACATAACATTTTTTACTCCAAATGTGCTAAGGAATAGCTGGTTAAAGTTTGTCGGGTTAGTGCCGATACACCCTGTATACATAATAATTTCTACTTTCAATGGTTGGTTAGCACATAATAATTTCTACTTTGAATGGTTGGATAGCACATGATAATTTCTAAATAGGGATCGCTTTGTCGTAAACTTTACGTTATGAAGTTATAATTATAACTACTTTCTTGTTTATTTATCGTTCTTTCTATTTATCTCTTTTCAATATACCGTAGATAGTAAAGAAAATATATTTTCTTTCAGATATAAAAAATCCGACTGTCAATTTTTTTATGTTTTGCTTTTTTCTGCATGCGACAGCTTTTTCTAACAAGGATGTGGATTTTTTTTTCAATCAATCATACAAATGATAAAATAAAATCGATGAGTAATTTACTCTTCACTATTTTTTTTACAATGTATAATGTCGTTTCTTAATGTTCTATTACAGATGACATCCAAACTTTATAGGCATGCCATTTTTTATCAGTCAGAATTTCTGTTGACAGAAAATCTTACTTTAATGTTGTTATAAATTGTCGAATATCAATGAATTTTTCTTCCATTAGCTGAACGAGTACATTATCTGGTCAAGCTGTACATTTAATTTGAGATTCCATTATGCATTCATATTATCTGACCCCTTGACGTCTGAAGATTTGACATCTTAAGAGATGGCTTCTGGGGTTATGTCTGCTAGTTTCCGGTCAGGAATCAGAATAATTGTACACTTAGAAAATTTAATACAGTTAAGAGTTCCCCCGTCACGCACGCTTCAGAGTGCGCTGCGGTCATCTTGAATTTAGACACAACCAGAGCTTTTTCAATATTAAGTTATGAATTAAATTATTTATTTAAACTTGTTTTAATTTATACTCGTTTTACGTGACTTTAAAATAGCAAATTTATATCCAGTTAACATGGCACTACTAAAAATATGTCTTTGAAACTGTATTAAAATCATGTATTATTTTATATGGATTATAGTATAATATGGTATCATATCCTTAGGGATGCTCTTTGGAGGGTTTTTTACGGAAAGGATAGTAAATCTGTATTTTGCTGAGATGCGTTTTATAGTATGGAGAAAATACAAAAGCCGGCAAATCATTCCACAGCCGAGTTGATGATCTTAAGACCCGACTCCTGATCCCCCGAAAGTTGATCCCCCGGAACTTGATCCCTCGGACTCAAGATGCCTCAGATACTTGATCCCCCAGAGGATCTTTTTTGTTACACTTCGTCCTAGGTTTCTTATGCAGAGAGTTAATTATATTATTTCTTTCGTATTCGTGGTTCTTCTTTATTCTACGTTTTCTAATATTTATATTATATGATTTGGTGATGAATAATAAAATTTTCATCATTTTAGTTTTACCCATTGAGTTTGATATTGAAATATGTATATAATAATGTCCTTCTGTCTGCGTTTCAAAGACTATTCCCGCATGTTCCCAAGACAAAGTAATTCTCAATAAACATAATTTTGCTAAAGCAATCGTAAAGGTCAGCGTAATGTATGTTTACTTGGCATTTAACCCTTTTTATGTTTCCATCTAGGATGCGTCCCTACCTGGCGCCGTGTTGAGAACCTCTGGCCCAGATGATGTCGACCAAATAGCCCGGCCGGTCCCCGGACGAAGGGCGAAATGTCAAGCGTTAATTTGATTCGGGACGCAGAGCGCATTCAGATATCCCGGGACACCGGTCCCGGGACGTAATCCACTTACCGGCAGGGGCTCCAAGGGTTAAACCATACCTGATCTGCATCCAACTAGTTACATATTGGTATGTTTGAATAGGACCAGAACATCATTTATCAATGGCGAGGCATGTGGAATCACTGTGTTATTGGCGTAAGGTGTATTAAACCCTTCACACCTCGTGACTTTATCATCTGATCTGGCCACCTTAGCATGGATTGGTTCCCACCAGATCTTGATCTGAATTCGGTTTGTGTCATTAAATTCATCAATATGACGGGTTATTGCATTGAGGTAAACTGCCTTTCTATCGTTGTTCAGTTTATTAATCCATATACACACACTTGATGATGGCCACCGTATAATCTGTAGTTGCATACGAGGCCTGACTAGGTATATATAATATCTCGATCCTAATGGCGTGTTAGATTCTAATGCTATTAATTTTATCAATGGCATGATATTGTTGCTTATTGCATCGATGTTAGCTGCTTTTCTGTAGCTGTTGGTTTTATTGATCTATTATACTCACTTGATGACTTCATTTATTGATTTGGTCACCCTCCAATCGGTATTTGTATGTATGATTTTGATGACAGGTCATACCTGATTCCTATCTCAATGCGAACAGTTTATTAAGGTGTTAGAATTGACGTTGTTAAGTTTATCAATGGCTAGGGTTATTACATCTATAATAATAATAATTTTTTTACTATATATTTTTTTTGCAACAAATAGATATCCTCACTAGGATCTCCCGTGCTGAGGATTTCATTTACATATGATTAAAATTTAGTAGTATGGATAGGTAATATGAAATAATTATAAATATGTTTAATAGTGTTTTTTTCTGAAATAATTATAAATATATTAAGTGGTGTTTGTTTTGTTTAGTTAGTGGTTTCGGTTTCAGCCTGTATTTGATGTCAGTATAATATTATCATTTCTGTTCTCCCTATGTTTTGTATCGAGCTTTTAATTTGAGATTTAAATGTTACAATATTGTTGTGAGTTTTGAATCAGATTGGGATTTCGTTGTACCGTAGTATAGGAAGTTTTTTGCCCAAATGTTACATAACGTTGCTTCCACCGCAAAATTACCTAACTGACAATTTTCACTTTTTGGACTAATGATGCAAATTTGTCTGCAATTATGACCCTTACGTCCATACAAAATTATACAATAAACAAAAATATGGTTTTTAAAACATAATTCAAATACTAAATTACCTATCTGACAGCTTCTCATTTGTGCCTGCAAAATTATCTAACTGCCATTTTAACTTGAGAGATTTCACGCATTGTGTTGCGCTGCATTCAAACTCCAAAATTGTAATTTTATATAGAATTTACCATGCAAAGTGAACTGTGACAAATATATAAGATATTTATAAATCCATTTTATACATGAAATACACTTATAACTAGTCAGTTATGTTTAAATTTAACAATTTATTGAACTTGTCTGTTATAGATTTTTGCAAGTTAGAATATTTTTGTTACCGCAATTTTTTTAGCAGTTATCAAATTTTGCATCATACATAATGAATGAGAATAACTTGTCTGCCGTTGATATTGAGCAACTTCTGCTGATGGATGATATTATTAAATTTCCTTACGATGATCTTGGGAATGAATTAAATACTAATGAAATGATTATCACTGAGGAAAAAGTCTCTGAAAATCTAGATCCGGATAACGAAGCTGTACCAGAATGCAATATTTCATATAATTCTGAAAATAATAGAGAAAGATGTATCTGTTAACCTGGATTCTGATTACAAGGCTGCATTAGAATGCAGTAGCTCAGATGATTCAAATTCTGATGGCGATGTCCCAAGGAAAACAATTTCCTCCGAGTACGAGTGTTGACAATATTGAAAATGTTAGTTTGGAAAATGATACTAACATAGTAACAATATCTACAAGAGAAACTAACAAAAGGGGAAATGATTATATGGGTTTAAAAAACAAAATGATGGAAAATACTTGTTAAGTGAATCCCAGGCACCTATTTGTTCTTCCTGACTTCTAAAAACAAACATTGTCATGAATTTAATGATATTCAGAGGCAACAAATGTTTACTTATTTTTGGTAAAATATGAACCGGGATATGAAAAAAATATGTATCAGCTCTTTAACAGATAGTATTCCTACAAAGCGGCTTTCTGCCTGTGAGAGTCAAGAAGGCAATATTCTCATGTTTACTACTTGAAAAATGGTGAAGAAAAAAAGCAAGTTTGTAAGGAAACATTTGACAGTATTTTTGATTTAGATTCAGCTACTGTCACAAATTGGATTACAGCCTTCAAAAGTGGTATGCACACACACAAATCCAATTCGAAAGTCCCACTACGCAGACGCAATAATAATACAATTATGGAAGAAGGGCGAAATGTAATGATAATTTTTTTTTTTAAATCTACCGAAGCTTCTGTCACATTATCGCAGGGCATACGTTCACTATTGATATGCAAGCTGTAAAACTTGCCCCCTGTTTTGAAAGCAAGTGCATTTTATTATAAAACAAAACTTTGTGTCCACAATTATACGATTTATAACATGGTAACAAAGGATTGCTACCTATGGGATGAGTGTAAAGGGGGTTTGATTGCCAATATATTTTCTACAATACTTATGAAAGTTTTAGAATCATACATAGCAGCAAACACCCAAACAAAAATATAGTTTTGTACACAGATGGTTGTGGTTATCAAAACAAAAACACAACTCTTTCAAACGCACCACTTATGTAGATTAAGTTTAACTAACATTAATATAGAAATAGAGCATAACTATTTAGAAAAGGGTCATACCCAAATGGAAGAACATAGCTGCCATAGTTTAATTGAACGAAAACTTAAAAATAACTAAATCTACTTCCCAACCGATTATCTGGGAGTATGCAGAGAAGCTAGAATTTCTCAACCCACTTCAGTATTTAAGTTACGAATATTTTTTGAATTATGACAATGTTAATGTCTATAGTTCAATTCGTCCAGGACATAGACGAGTTGACCCAACAGTAGCAGATTTACGATGCTTGCAATATTTGGCTGGTAGACTTAACTTTAAACTTAATTATAATGATTCGTGGAAGCCATTAAAAGCCACCAGTTTCAACCTTAAACGACTACGCTCAACCAGCACAGCTGTATAAGAGACAGATAAAAATTAAACAAAATTGAAAAATTCAACCACCTCCGGGATTTGAAAAGTGTCCTTCCGAAATTCTGTTGAGAATTTTATGATAAACTTTTTCATTAAATATTATTTTAAGTGTCATAGAACAGTGTTAATTTTTATATTATTTTATCAAAAATCATTATTATTTGATAGACCGAAGACGTCTAATTTCTTAATTTTTTGTTCATATTGTTGTTGATTTATTTTATTTTCGTCACTTTAGTGTTATAAAACGAAAATTATGTAAATATTCTGTTCTGGAAGTACTACTAGGTAGTAAATTTTACGTGCAAAATTCCATAAGTGACAAAATTTTTCAATGCAAAAATACTTATCTAACACTGCCACTACACTGTTTAAAAAAAATATATTTTGTCCAAATAAAATATAATGAAAAAAATATTCATTAGATACGTCTTTTATTAAAATAAAAAAAATCAGTCTAATTATAAAATGGGAAGGTTTTTTCGCTTTCCTGAAAAAGTACATTTTTGCAGTTAGGTAATTTTGCGGTGGAAGCAACGATAAGTGAAATCTAGTGTTTCCAATATATGTGTTAATTGTTATTTCTTGTGTTTTGTATTTATTTTTTCATAATTTTTTTTTCAAAGTCCTTGTATATTTGTATTTGTTTATTATTTGTGTTTTTTACAATAAATATACAATGTTATGAATGTAAAGCAGTATTATTTTAGAATAGGGTTGTTTAAGTGACATGATGTTAAGTTTGTTGAAGATTTCATCAGAGTTAATTCTTACAGGGACTTTCAGAATAATTTTCATTATGGCTTTTTGGGTTTTAATGAGGTATTTTAGGATATTGTCATTTGCACCGATAATACCGTATTCTAAGAGCGATTGGCAAAAATAATGAGTCTTTTTTACTAAGGATGGTTTATAAGAAATAACTTTGTTTTTTAATTGTATTTTTTAAATAATTAATATGCTCAGTCCATTTTTAATTTTCATCAATTTTTACGCCTAGATTTCTAATTGAAGACAATGATTACAATTCCCAATTATGATGGGAGCAATGTATTTTTTAGTTTATGTTTCCTTCCTAGTTTTTATTTTATTTTGAAAGTGATGAATTTGGTTTTTTCAGCATTAAGTGTAAATGAGTGTTAGTCTAGCCATGTTTTGATTCTGTTTAGAGTGTCTTCTGATTTCTTAAAACTTTCTGCCCAATTTTTCATATTTATTAGAACAACTGTATCATCCTCAAAGCTTATGATTTGACGTTTACATTATATGTGGCAAAAGTCATAATTTAAATATTAAGAAGAAGATTAGACCAAAAATACTTCCTTGAAGCACCCCGAATGTGAAACCAATAAACTCGCTAATTATGTTGTTAAGTTATACCGTTTGTTTTCGATTTTCCATATTACTTTATAAAAATGTCAATTCATTATCAGTAATCCTTTATTTTCTAGTTTTTTTAAAAGATGTGAGTGATTTATTGTGTCTAAGGGTTTGACAAGTCGAGGAATATGTCGATGCATTTTTTATGTGGTCAATGCAAGTTTTCGTGGGAATTGATTTATTTTCTATTCTTGTTGGTACCCTTATTGCGGCAGATAATATGCGGAGAGAAGTAATTGACAATCCTGTGCTATTGGGTGGTGTCTTCCGGTATCTACTATGTTGATGTCCCCAATGATTAACAGGATCCTGATGTTTTGTTCTTGAAGTAGTATGGAGTCTAGTGATCCAAGGAATGATGATAAATTTGTAGATGGAGGCGATCTTTAGATAGCAAAGATGCATACATCTTGACTGAGTTTTATTTTCAAACCGTTTGCATCTTGTGGTTGAACTTCTTCTATTGTGCATTCCACCTCATCTTTATAGTATACAATTACTCCATCATTTTGATGTTTGTGAAGTTTTGTATTGAAAGCTTTGTAGTTGTTGATATTTTTGTGTGTCTACGTATGGCGAGGAATTTATCCAACATTCTGTAAGGATTGATATGTCGGGTTCTACCTTTAATTCATTTATCAGCATAATAAAATCTTCAAAGTTTTTGTTAATACTTCGAATGTTCTGATGAATTATATTTAGAATCGGTAATTCGTCCTCGAGTATATGGTTTAACATATTGGTATCTGTGGTGATTATTGGTTCAAGTTTCAGTTTGTCAATTGTTTTGTCGTGAAAGAGGCCATAATAAAAAATAAAGAGTAAGATGTATGTGTAAAGGTTTTTTCAAATCACCTTAATAGGTATATCATTTTTCTTACAAGAAAATTTCCAGATTTTACCCAAACTTATTAATATTCTTTTTCTTGGGCTCTTTATTTGGTGATCCAGTGCAGTATTTTATAGTACCTGTACTGCATTTAAGTAAATGTATTGGGCTCCTTCTCCGTTAATTTTTTTATCGAATCTTTATGTTTAGCAGCTAACATAGTGTGTGGTTTTTTTGATGTCTACAAAATGAATAGTGATTTTGTTGATTATTTGATTTGGAGGTTGTAATTTCAAATGTGTCCTCTGGTAATTTTAGACCGCTTATTTAAATACTGTTTAATAAGGCTGATTGTTCAATGTCTGCTAGGTGAACTTCTACCGTAGCCAGTCTTTTTCTGCCACTTCCTGTTTGAGTTTATTTACTTGTTTAGTTGTATCCATGATTTGTCACAGTTTATGAATGATGTCGTAGTATTTATCGTTTATGAACTTATTTAAGGATTTTATTTCTTGAAGCTCAGATTCAATTTTGTTAAACATAACTGTTTTCATTTCCTAGAATTTTGAATTGATAAATTGGATGTGGTCATCTTTGGTATTTTTGTTAGACCTTGATTCTATTATCTTAGTTGGCTTGGATATTGGATTTGTTTAAGTATAAATAAATTATTATAGTCTCGTTTTGAAGTTGGTACTTATATATTTGCTGATTAACTTTGTAGTTTAATGAATCAATTGGTTGTGTATTAATAATTTCACATACACTAGACATTATGTCAGTTGTTTAATGAAATTTAATACGTTATTTTGAAAAGTGACAGCCCAAGTTTCAGGTTAACTTCTTTTACATTTAAAAAACTATATAATAACTTAAATTGTCTTCATAATAACACACAGACACTCCACTGGTTTTATTAATTTAATAACGGTTTTGTCTGGAAATACGTAGATTTAACTAGGTTTCTCGGTATTTTATTGCATATTTGAAGATGTAATTATCGAGTTGAGCATTCTCTGGATGTTTATTTTCTTTATTAAAAAACTAGAATATAGTAGTAGAGTTGTTTTAATTAATGAAAAAAAATTACGTTAAAATAGAATTCTACCATGAATTAAACGTTTCAAAATTATAAATAAGATTTAACAACTTTCAGTGAAACATGAAATAGAACAAGACAGAAAAAAGGTAACTATCGCAAGTCATAATTAAAGTAACTACAACCCGGAATCTACAGTCTTCAAACCGGGACACACACTCTTCCAATTGAGCTACCCAACTATATTGTATCATTTTTATCGATCTCGCAATTTAATGTATTACCCATATATTAACCATATAGATAAAAAAATCTGTGTCTTTCTATTTCACATTTCACTGAGAGTTGAGAATATTATCTTCTACATTTATATATATGTCACCGGTGACAGGTTTCAGGTTCCGGTGACAGGTTCACATGTTTTTTAAACTGCGCCATTTGTTGGACGTAAAAGCAAAACGCGCTGTTTCTCTATCTGCACAGACAGACTAAGTCACAGCAACGCGTGGCGTGGTACAATTAGTTGATTAATATATATTATTATGTTCAAAGTTTGTACGAAGAAACACGTACGCGTGCACGGTAGATTCGTCATTCAATTTTCAGTTACCATTGCGCTTTTACTTGATATGGTTGATACCTACAATCGGTTCTCACTTCGGTTCCAGGCTACCGAAAACAGTTTTTTTTGGAACCGCTTCCTCAAATTGTGCCATCCAAACTTTTCACTAAATAATAAATATTTCTTTGCTTAAAAAATATTGTTTTTTTATCACCTGTCGACTCCATTAAGATACCACCAATAAGGCTGCCTTTAACATTACATTTTCGAAAATTCCAATTTAATTCTCACTTTAATTTCCTTCGGCGACTAGAAAGTAGTCGCGATCCCCTGTTCTATTCTAACGGCTGCGGTTGAAGCCATTAAGATTTAATGTGTTTTTCTGGATTCCAGTAATTATCGCCGGAATCACTGCTTGGCTTTGCTCACAATGACATTTCAGTGCTCTGTGCCTGCATTTAGCGCTTCGGACGGTCACATTACGTTTTATTCCGCATATAAACATACGTAACTATTGTCATTATTTGCGTATAATTGCAAACTTCGTCTATTGAATATTTTTTTTCTTCTTTTGTACACTTTATGTAGGTATATACATTATTATTGTATTTGTTCAATGTATTATTTAATGTTAGCGTAATTAATGAGATTCGGAAAGGGACGCAAACATGGTTTGGGCATGTAGAACGGATGAAGAATACGTATCTATTGCAATTATTTGCGTATAATTGCAAACTTCGTCTATTGAATCTTTTTTTTTCTTTTTTTCCCTTTATGTTTATACATTATTATTGTATTTGTTCAATGTTTTATTTAATGTCAGCGTATTGAATGATATTCGGAAAGGGACGCATACATGGTTTGGGCATGTAGAACGGATGAAGAATACGTACCTATTGCAATCATTTGCGTATAATTGCAAACTGCCTCTATTGAATCTTTTTTTTCTTATTTTGTACACTTTATGTAAATACATTTTTATTGTATTTGTTCAATGTATTATTTGATGTTAGCATAATGGATGAGATTCGGAAAGGGACGCATACATGGTTTGGGCATGTAGAACTTCGTCTATTGAGTCTATTTTTTCTTTTGTATAGTTTATGTATGTACATTATTATTGTATTTTTTCAGTGTACTATTTAATATAAGCGTAATGAGTGAGATTAGGAAAGGGGCGCATAAATGGTTTAGGCATATATAACGGATACGCAAAGAGAGGATTGTAAGGAAAATATTGTAAATCACGCGAAAATAAATGTTAGTAGATAGAATTCGGGGACATCCGAAGAAGAAACGGGCCTATCAAATAAATGACATTCTTGAGTCGAGCCATGTTAAGAGTGAATGTGAATTAAGCATGAAATGTGTACCAAAACAAAGTTGTATCGTGGTCCACACTAGTTGGTTAGTTAGTTCATTAGTTCAAATGATTAACTAGTTCTACTGCTCGGGTTTCACGTCATTTTTTTAGAAATCGTTTTTTCTTTTCAAACAATTGAAAAATATTAAACAAATGACATGGCGTCTTTTATTTGTATTTTAAAATTCCATAACTTACGACGAAATGACAATGGGAGCCGAAATGGTTCGTTGACCTAAAAATTCCAGAAATAAAAATTGCAAATTTTATAACACAAGGCTCAACTAAACTGAAAAATTATGTTTTTCATCAAAAGGTATAGCCAACGGTGACCGGATAAATCATCAAAATGATAATTCATCACATCTTTAAAAAGTTATATAAAGTCATGGAAAGTGATGAAACAAAAACTTTATTAACTGGGTTAAGTAGGGTAGGTTAGGTTAGATTAGGTTAGGTTTTTTTTTCATAATTTTTAATGACTTTATATCACTTTTTAAAGGTGTGTTGAATAGTCACTGTGTTGAGTTAGCATGGAACCATAGCAAACATCTAGGACGGATATGTGATATTTTATTTATTTGTGTTTTAAATTATGATGTATATGGCATCAAATAATTCAATTTAGAGTTATTTTCTAAGCAATTTCTAATTTTTTTTGGTTTAATTATAATAAGTATAATAATAATCTTCCCCTACCTACCGTTCAAACGTAGTGAAAAATAATATAATAATAGAACATTGTAAAAAAGGCATGTTTTTGGAAATTTTATTTTATATACGACAAATTAGTGTTCCAACGTAAACCCATCTTTTGACATTTAAGTTTTCGCCCATCAAAATGCTTTTTTTAATCATATCATTTTTATAGCAAATAGATCAAAAATATTTTTTTATATTTTTCACAATCTCACAAATACTTTCCAAAGTTGGCTCTAAGATCATAAAAAATAGATTATCTAATGGACTATATGTTATTATTTAAAACACAAATAAATAAATAGCACATATTCGTATCAGAAATTTGCTAAACCTTTTGATTTTGGTGAAGTATTTTGGCCTCAAATCCTTGCAATACTGGGGATTATCTTTAGGAGGTAGACATATGAGTTGTTTGGTATCAAAACTGGTCAGATCCAAAATTTAAAAAAAATAAACTAAGTATTGAACTGTGTTCATTATTAATAAAAGAACAGTTCTTATTTTTCAAAAGCAGTCATATCCGCATATTTTGTAAGAGAAACCGGTTTAAAAAGCGGCTGTGGTATGAAAAATAGTCAAATCCAGCACTTCTTTTGGTGTTTCCTGAAAATTCACCTAAAGTGGAGTTGACCAGTTTTGATACCAATGGTCACATATACCGGTGACTTTTCTGCAGGCCTTTTTAAGATATACAATTTCGTAGTACAGTATGATGATCTCCTCACTTAGAGCCATTTTATTATTTCAATTTCTTTACCAATCACCTACTTATGCATTAGCGCCACAATATATGTATTTGTGCGTGCATGTGTGTGTACATGTTTTGCATCCAATATGCGTACAGTGTACACATCTATGCATCTATGCTTATGTGTGTGTTTGTATGTATGTATGTATGTATCTACATATATATGTGTATATATGTATGTATATTTAGATGACGTGTGTATAATATATTTGTAAGTATGTATGCATCTTTCTTCCTAATGATTGATTTCGATCCTCCTTGTTTTATATACATTATTGTAATTAAATTTATTATTACTGTAACTAACCAATTACTATTACTCAAAGAATATTGAGATGAATGTTGTGCTCACCTATAATTAGAAACATCATTTTAACCATGTATACCTACATGTAAATTACTGTAAACATTATGTGATGTGTTCTGTTGGCGAGCCAATAAATAAATAATTAATTATTGAAGACAATATTAGCGATTTCTAAACGAAAATCTGAAACAGAAAAATCAGAAAAGGATACGGTCACTTCTAGGACGCGAACCCAGGACCCTTGCCTTGCCGGGGCACCGCTCTTTACCACTGAGCCAATGGGACCCTATCTCCTTCGGTCACATTTAACTGTATCATACTTCGAATAAGAACTTCCAACATTGTCTTCATTTTTTCACCGCACATTTTTATTGGCAACTATCTTTTTATGTAGATAGGTTTATCTAAAAAGACGCTGTCCTAATTTCATTTAGTTCGGGTTGAATCTTGCGATCATACATAAAAAGATAGTTGCCAATAAAAATGTGCGGTGAAACAATGAAGACAATGTTGGAGGTTATTCTCTAAATGATAGTGAAAACCCTTTCAAAATCCGTGGCGTAGTTTATAAGAACTAAGTACACAAACATACAGACGCCGATAGTGTCATTGTTTTATTACTATTTAGAGATTAGAGATATTAAATCACGTTAATTGTAATGTGAAATTAATACAAAATATGTTAGCAAGATTTAGGCACGTATATTTATAACCAGATTTGGATATATGAGATTGTTTTTCTTAGTATCAATTTCATTTATCTGAAAATAATTCATGTTCATATAATATTCTCGTTTTCGTAAGGGGCACATCGTTGAACGAAATGTATCCATATTAAAAATACCGATAACTTCTCGATTTTCCAACTCACGTACGGATTATTAATGATGCTAACTTTGTTGCGAAGCTGGGAGCTTTCATAAACCGAAAATAATTTACAAATGCATCGTGACTTCGATAAACATTCGGAAAATCCGAATGCCATTAGGGTTTGGTACTCAACTGTGGGTCGGAAGTAGACAGCAAACTTCTCGTAGCTCTTTTCGACCATTGGTATCGTTTTAAAGTAAATTTGATTTATATTTTATTTTGTGTTACAAAAGTCACTTCAATTTTATTTGTTCTTTGTTTGCCCTATAAATTTTAAATTTGATTGAATTGATTGAGGTTTGGTTGAACCCTTTTTTGGTAACCGATTTACTCTGTTTTAAACACAAGTTAGGCTAAGGTCTGCAGATAGTAGTAGATGGTAGCTTATTTTATTGCTTGTGATTTTAAAAGCGCAAGTAAATAATTAAACATAAAACAGAATTAAAATGTACATTTTTATTTTCTTATATTAGACTTTCATTGGTGTTTCAATTATTATTTCTCTTACCACTTAAATAAAATGTAAGGTGTGAGTTGTGCCGATGTTCAGTGATTTCAATGGTTTGAATGTTGTACCGTTTCAACCAACCTTTATTTACGTATTTTTTTTGGTTCACAGTTTTCTTCATTAATATCAATCAAACATTTTATGTGCTTTTGAAGTTATAGTTAAGTATTGTTTTTGAGGAAGCTACAAGCCAAAAATGTGTATATTCTTGGTATACCTTATATTGTAAGTAAATACTTATATTAAAATCGCTTGACAAACGGAGTCTAGAAACGTTCGATTTCAAGCACTAAACTGGTTTTTATTTATTTTGTAAATAATTTTATAAGAAAGCAAAAAAGTTAATCAAGTGAAACTGTCTCAGATAATCTTAGCTATTATACTGTATTTTCTAAAAGTTATTTCCTTTACGGTTATTATTATTTATTAACAAGGGTTTTTGTCTTTAATCTGCGATTATTTTATTTTTTTTTATTATTTTTAAACATTATCGAACAAAAAGTTAATATTTCGTAATTTCGCCTTTAGCCGCAATAACAGCTTGTACACGCCGTGGAATACTCTCAATGCACAATTTTTCAGTAATATTTAGGTCAAGACAATGATGCCACACCGGATGAGGGTTTCGATGAGCTGCTGCTTCGTTGTGATCACCTCCTTGGCAATCTTCCTCTTGGTGAGCTCCTACAGGTTTTCAATAAGGTTCATGTTAGGGGAATTCTCCGGCCAAGGTAAAACCTGCACATTTTTTTCAGCCAGGAATGCAGTGACAGTCCTGGTTTTATGACAGGGTGCGGAGTTGTGCATAAAGATGTATTCCTGGTCACCAGGGAACCATTCTCCTACTTGAGGCAGTAATCGATTTTCCAGTATTTGTCTGTACTGATCCTGCCTCATAGTCCCTTGCATGATGTGGAGGCGCCCCATCCCCTTGGAAGAGATGACTGACCACATCATGATACTGGTAGGGTGTTTGATCGTCTCTACAAGGCAGTTCGGATGAAATTTCTCTCCTGGGCTTCGTCGGACGAACGATGATTTGTCCAACAAAATTTTGAATATGGACTCGTCAGAGAAGCACACCTAAAAAAGGCCATAATCAGACTAATGGAATTTTTTTAAAGCTTGAAAAGCAAAAAAATGTTAATTACCATATTCCAGGTCTCTATAGTCATGTTTTGGTGTGCTTTGGCCAATTCCAGTAGTTTTTTCCTCATATCTAGTGTGAGGCGAGGTTTTTTAGCTGGCCGATGACCAATGAGGTTCTCCTCAACCAATCTCTTCTGGACTCTCCTTTGGGAGACTTCGATATCTTCTTTGTTGATCATCAAGGTCAGACGAGCCACACTCTTTTTGCGGTTTTGGAGACAGACGTCTTTAATTTTGCGGTCAGTACGAGGTGTAGTGATTTGTTTTCTGCCATATTTCTCATTGTGATCCAATTCAAGGGGCAGGTTTTCATTGATTTTCTAATTTATCCTGTTAACCACAGACTTTAAAATACCTGTATTGGCTGCTATTTCCCTTTGGGAATGTTGATTTTTTAACAATAGTGTCTTCACTTCCGGAAATTTTCTTGGGGACGTGTCTGAAGACCTAGCCATACTGAAAAAAACAAAACATTGGACTCAATATGGAAAAACTATTCACTGAAATAAGATATGAAAACAAAAATTACAAAGTTAATAGATAATTAATAATTACTCACATTTTTGTACAGCCAAACTGTTAAAACTCGTAAATATAATTATAATGTATATTTATTTACCAGAACTTCAATCATGCATTTTCACAAAAATGCTGGCCACCTGGAAAAACCCTTAAATTTTCGAGGGATGTGGCACTTTGCGAATGTTGCCACTTCTTAAAAGTATCAGTGGTGATACCAGCAACAAAAATAACGAAGGAATGGCCATCATATCCAAGTTATTTTGAAGTAGAGACAACGTAAACATAAAAATCAGAAAATATTGGAACTGCCCCTATTAATATGGCAACCCACTGTACATTATTAACGTTGATAAGTACCTACTTGGTACAAAATATTGACGGAAGGATTTATTAAAGGAAGCATTAACCTCTAGTCTGCCAACATCCACGGTGAATTTCAGACGTTTAAACCTGTCGCGTCGTGTGCCGGCGAATCTACAGTGGATTTGTTAGTAGCTCACCGTACTTTTTTTACCTCGATTTTATGGTATTTTTAACCTTAAAAAGTGCTCCTAGCATACTAAAATATATTTTATTCGCGTTCCCTTTTTGCGGTAAGTGTTATAAGAAGTGAAGACTAATTTTATTTCCCTGTATTAAAAGACGGATCCGGATCCGACCAATTTTCGGTTAGGAAATATGTATGAAACCGATGTTTTGAAAGCACTGATCTGCCTGGTCTCCTGTGCGCAAAAAAGTTTTCAAAACATTGGTTCTTGGCTATACACAAATGTGTATGCATACACAATGTTTCACTTTTAAGCATTCTCGGTTTAGAATGGACACTCTTTGCATAATATCTGTTTGGCTTAAATTTGTTTCTCGTATTAACCCCGTGTATATTTTCACTAAGTATTAGGTTTTGAAAACCGAATAAGGAAAGTACCCGCTGTAGATATCGAAACCCCTCAAACTAACAACTACGCTGTAAATATTTTACACAACACGATCAATATATTATAATTATTCTCATTTACCAATGTACTAGAAAACTATTGAAAGTATAGGTACGTCATCTTTGTCACCCCTGTTTTCGCCACATTCCGTGCCATATAAATTAGGGTTAACCCCAGGGGGTCGGCAACCCGGGCGGACGGAATATCGAACACGCCAAAAACACGTGCAACAAAAACATTTTGCTACGTTGAAATTTCCATAATAAGCGGAGATTCGAACCTTCCTTGACCAGCAATGTCCCGCGGGGCTCTTATTAGCAGTTTTTCATGTTTTTATTCCGCCCCTCGGATATCCACAGACATATAAGGGTATGGTTTTTCAACGTACTACCAGCATGCAACACACTTAAATGATTACTCTGTAAGTTTATTTGAGGTTATGTCACAGACAGAGACTATATAACGCCACACTTAACCGTTTTAGTTCACATTTATATATTTGCTTTAAATATGTTTATACCATTGATGTATAATACTAGATTAGCCCTGTCTAGTTAAATTCATTTAAAAAATAACCCCTCGTAGCAGTAATTTCACAATTCAACTCTCCATCGAATTCCGCCGCCTCGCTTAGAAAGCCTAGATAATATAAACACGTGTTCCTTACAATATAAAACACAGCACAACGTTATTCCTAAAATCTCATCATGTAGTTTGTTCATTTGTCAGCCAATAGAGACAGCGTACGTCACAAATATGGAGATGAACTTAACAACCCAACTCTGTTTAAACTCCTTGTACAAGCGTTCAAACTCGTAAGCGAAGCCAAGGAACAGCGTTCATTTTGTTACCGAGGTGTTGTTGTAATTTGAATACAAAGTCACCATACTAACATTTTTTTGTTAAACCAGGTCTGAATCAGGTAAAGGACTAATAAATAACACAAAATGATTATTATTTTCAGATTTTATGTTTTGGACTCTGTGCACTACATATTGAACCAAAGCGGGAAACGTACACATATTTACTATTGAGTAGAAGTTTTATGAATTTACAAAATTATTTATATAAAATAGTATATAATTATCAAAGAAAGCTTTTACTTTGTGGCTTGACACTTTAATCAAATGAAAAGTTATTTTGTTTTTAACCGCTTTGTTTATAAGACAGCATTATAAAAAACTAGTCTAGGTACAAACATGAATAATTTATAAAATATAATATTAAAATAAAGCGAGAGAAATCATATTAGACGAGGACAGAGCTTCATAGAGGGTGTGGTGGGGTGGGACAAGGGAGGGTGGGGGTTACATGGTAATAATATCAATTTATTTATGCCCATTAAATAAGCTTTTACATTTTTTATACATTGTGTTTGTCTCCTTTTTTTAAATATAAGCACAACTTTACATATCTACGGAAAAAAATATGATTGTACCTTCCTTCCCAAGGATTGGAGTGAACCGCGCCAACAACCTTGCCAAATTCATGCCGATCGGACCGACATTTATTTAGTATATTAACTGCTGTAATGTCATACGATTTCAGAGAAATGCCTATTCGGTTTATTTTTGTAGTGCCGTTTTTGTGAAATATATAGATGGTCCTTAATCAAAGCTAGATAATAACAACCAGTAATTAAAATAACCTTTCTCAGATTAAGCAACAAAACCTAATTTGTGGGTATATTACATTCTCTCCTCCACACAGCATGCTCAAAGATTATAAAGGACCTGAAGGAAATTGCAGTCTAAACGTTTGGGATGAAAATGATTTGAGCACACATGGTTTCCTGATGATGGTACGGTCAACGTGTTCCGATATCGTGATAATTAATGTATTCGAAATTTACTAACAATTTAACAGGAAACCTGTTAATTCATTCGTTAAGGGCCTGCAATCCCTTTTTTAAATAAATTTGAAAAACTCTGTTCCGACATCGTGATAATTAATGTATTCGAAATTGACTAAAATTTCAACCAGAAACCTGTTCATTCGTTAGTTAAAGGCCTGCAATCCGCTTTTTTAAATAAATTAGCAAATACTCTTTTTTCCGTATTTTTAAATATACAATATATATATATAATAAATATTACCCAGTTATTTTCACAAAATTGAATCCGGATTGCTTATATCCATTTCTCAATTTTTTCTCGGTTTGTGGGGAAACCTAAGCGAAAATTAGACATTTTAAGAATAATTATCGGAATGTATATAGAAAATATTTATTCCTGTACGTAACATTTTAAGCCTACATGAACGTTCCTTTTCATGTAACATATCTTCCACCACCTTCATCACCTCTACAGCAATAGTTATAATAAAAAAGGTAAGTATAATATATATAAATATATATATTTATAAATACTTTGTAATATAAATTTTTTTTAATGAAAAGAAAAATGTAATTAAAATAGTTAACACAAAATAAATTACTCAACGACGCGATTTTTTCATATAATTTAACACACACATAATTGTGGACTTAATACAACCCTGAATAGAGACCAGACTAAAAAATAACCCATACTTCTGAAGTTTTTTGCGCGTATCAAGTAAAAACGCTTGATTTTAACCAACACATCAATAATTATCATGTGGCATGCTCGTGTCATGTAGTATTGTTTATATGTATTCGTTAAAAGCGTATAACACACTGCATGACGTCAGGAATGTGACTAGTTTGAAAAATGACGTCAGAAAATTTACTTGTCGTTAGTGAAATTCTATTAATTTCTGATATCTGTTGATGCGCTGCCTTCAATCTATCGGTAAGGTATTTATATTTTTTTGTATTCAGATAGCTGATTACATTTCCTAAAATAAAGTCCGCGATAGGGGCAATCTAAAATATTTGGAACTGGGTAATTTTTGTGATTGAAAAAATGAACTTGCCCAGCATAGCTGACAAGCAAAATAGCGTAACTGTAGACCAACAAAAGGTAAAACGCAATGCACAGTTGCAATTTCGCATTGCGACACAATGCGTGCGCCTTTTCATAAATGTGCACGTGAACCAAAACAAAATTGAGTTGGTGTTATTTTTCACTGGTTACACCTAGTCTAGTTGTATTTAGTCTATGGTTTATACCCTTTCGACTTCTAGGCACATTGTACGTGTACTTGATTTGATTTTTTTTATTTTTTTTATTTGGTACAATACTTTATATATTTTAAAAAGTCATTTAATCATGTGGGCCTTACCGGAAGCTTTAACGTGCCGAGGGCCGCTATGTATCTAAGCATAAAGAGTAATATATAACATAAGTCAAAACAAGAATTTTTCAGGAGAGCAATTTCAAATTTATAAACTGTGAGTACTTCTATTCGGTGATTGAGTAATAAATTCCTATTTTTATTTGAAATATATTTTTGAGATTTATTTTTATACCTCATAAAGTACTGTCCCAGAGATGGAAAAAATGAAAGAATCTAAAATTTCATTTTTTTTACTTATACTCTACACCTAGTATGATAGATATTTTGGGTTACCAATTATCCGTGTTTCACAATATTTTTTCTTCTATCTTATTTATGTAGTCGTTTCCTCATTGATGACCGACAAGTGCCTCGATTCTCGGCGAAGTCATTCTACTCGCACGCGTGGTTCGACCCATTAGTTGTTAGTGTGGAATGACTTGACGTTTGGAATTATGTGAGGGATCTCAAATTCACTACATTCAGTCTAATTTCACCCTTTGCTAGTTTCATGTCTCACTGCAAGAAGGGAGAGCGAAAGCAAAATGATAATAATGACTTATGTTTAAAATAATTAGTAATTGTACTCAATCAATAGAAAGTGGTGCATTTTGAATTCAAGTACGTGATTAATCTGTGCATTAGGTTTAGTAGTAAATATCTACTTAACTTACCCATTATGTCAAGATGAAAACTTCGACTTGACTAACCAAACGTATATTCCAATGAAGCTTTTTAACTGCAGTTTAAAAGCACGGCCAGCACATCGCCAGACCGACTAACTTGAACGAGTTCAACCCAATTCCTCCGAAAGCAGATTGACTTAGTTCGCTTTCTGTCATCCTAAATCTCCGATCGTTCCAGATCACCGCTTGTATTCGGGAGCCATTGTTTTGATGACTTGGGTAAAGTTTTTTCCTTTTTGTTGTCCTCGTTTGGGAAAACTGCGTATCGTCAATCAAAGATCCGGGGGTGTTCTTTTGTGCAGACACTCCCATTTCCGATATTTATCTTTTCCGATAGTGCCGGGCCTGGAATTTTTTCAGTCATGTCATTTATCCCCGGCAAATCGTGAATCTTTGAGCTCAATTCGTTTTTTCATAAATACTTTCATGGAATGGGCCAATAAAGTCCGGCGGAGAAAACAACCATGTTTATTGTATGCTAAGAAAACATTTTTGTTTGGAGAAAAAATAAGGATCGCAATGCATGTTTGAAAATAAGGAAATTTATACGAAAAGTGTCTACCTTAAAATCGAACAGATTTGGCTTGGATTTTCGAGGTATTTTTTTCTTTGTTAAATTACTCCAATGCGCTACATAATTTAGAAATTTCTTAACGTTGAAGCAGAAAACCAGTTATTTATGTTAATTTAGGACATTTCAAAATAATATTCATTTCTGCACCTACTTATATTATTCACAACGAATTCGGTATACTAAAGTTATTTTAAACGGTTTATGCTCTGTAAAATGGATCTTAGTAGCCAAGTAGGTACATAAATTTATATCCCCCTTTTAGAATATAATACGTAATGAAGAAAAATAAAAATTTTCCCTATACCCGTTTCCTCCAATCGCACAACACGTTAAGATACAATATTTTACTCGGGCGAACCCGGGTAGTATTTATCAATCTAACTTTATTAACCTTTAACCGAGATGAATCGTAAAAGGCAGCCGTAATAGTGCGAGGTTCTCCCACTACTTTTTCGTAACTACGCTATCTCGTGAACTTCTGCATTTAATAAATTGTACCTATACGAACAACTAGACAAACATTAACATTTTATGTATGTATACATCTCAATCCAATTATAGTTTACATTCCTCAATACAACGCTTACATATTCCCGGTACCAAATATATAAACGATAAGGATGTATTTGCGAATTTCAAACGCCACGCTGTGTGTGTGAACTATTTCTTCCAAGTTTATAAATTATATTTACAACACTATTTATACATTTTTATTAATATTATCGTTGATTAGCAGATTATCTTTTTTTTTATTACCTACCTCTTTATTTTCAATGTGATTTTTCAAAAAAGATGTTCTGAACTGTATGTAAAAGCCCTTTGGGCAATTAAATAAAATAATTTGCTCCTTAACCTTCATAATACACACTTTTAAAACAACTTATTTATGACGAAGCCAGTTTGGGAAACTACTATCCTTATTTGCCTTTTCACTTTTAACCTTTTACATGAATCGTAATAGGCAGTCGTAATGGTGTGAAATCCCTCCATCTTTATGTATTTACGTCACCTTATTTGCTCGTTAACCAAAAACTTATAAATATCAAGATGTAAGTAAAAGCCGATAAGTAAACCTCTATTCTAATTTTCCTGGTCACTCCAATTTATTAATATTTTTCCGGTGTGAATCGTAATAGGCAGTCGTAAAGAGTGCGAGGTCCTCCCACCACTAGTATCGCAATTACGGCGTCAAGTAAAAAAAAAAACACTACTTTTGGCGAAGACGGTTAGTAAAATATTCGATTAGGTTAGTAAATGTATCATTATTTTACTCGTCAGTCTAACTTTATTAACCTTTTACCAAGATGAATCGTAATAGGCAGTCGTAATAGTGCGAGAACTCCCGCTACTATTTTTGTAATTACGCCGTCTAATTTGGCCGTTAACCTACATAGAGCTCGAAGTGCGATAAAGCACCTCCAAGCACCGTGTCTAATGATGGACATAATATTCGCCATTTCCCACCGACAGAGAGACATCCGCCCACTAAAATAAAATGAAAAAACCCGTAAAATTCCCATTACCAATATTGGAAAGGGATTAAAACGTCCGTCGATAGTGGGACCGCCGCAAACCCGTGGTTTTGTCTAGTATAAATATATGGCGTAGGAAAAAACACTTTTCCATTATGTCCATTATTTCCGACGCTTTTCCATCGAACGTAATTTGGGGTGAATTATGTCTTCATAAAGTTAATGATTTATATATATTTTTTTTCATTTTTATCACAAACCGAACAATGCACTATTATTTATATGTTATATGATGTCCGCTTATATGAGAAAACTGGCAGTTACTAGGTACTCGGTTTCATGATGATATCGTGTTTGAGTTTTAAGTTGGGAGTTAATCGTGTTATGTCAAGAATCGAAATAAAAAGAGTACGTATGTATGTATGAGTCGATATTTGAGAATGTATGCTATAGAAAGGAGATCCTTGAGACATATGTGTTAAAACCATTATGATCGCGTGAAAATGTAGTGATTCGCAAATATTGCACGGCTGATAAGGTAATGATTGAGATTAAGAAAGGGACGCTATTTGGGCTTGTAGAGCGGATGAAGTAGGAAATCGGCTTAATGGCCTTAATGGCAGAAAAAAATCGAGAACGCTCGTGGAAGATATGGCACGATCAAGTGAACCAAATTCTCGAGGAGTCAGAATAACAGGGGCTCCATTCCTGAATCGAGGGCGCTCGTAATCGCCGTCGAAAGTACGTACGTTGGTCGTCGTTGCTATTCCCGAAATTGGTCGAAGGTACATACTTCGACGCCAAACGTCAAAAGTCATTCCACACAACTACTGGGTATAACCAGTAGAAACAGGGCAGCGAGTGGTAGGTTGTTGGCGTTTCTATGGAATTGGCTGTCAAAATCTAGTCTAGTTGTCAATTTTTGTTTTACCGCGTGGATTCCGCAAATGTGAAAGTGGGTGAAAATTTCCCACTTACTAAGTCTTTATCGGAGCTTACAAGCTCAATTAAGAGTTGCTTTTGGCAATTTGTAATATGTCCCGCAGCCATTTCTGTTTTGAATAACGAATAACTGTTGTCTGTTTGACAGTCACACCATAGAAATCCCAAAAACATCAGGAACATAGAAAATATTCACAGGGGTGCCAATATAATCATCTCTTCTACCAACTTCAACCGTTCGACGCTCAGGAATACGTAAAATTGAAACATTCGAAAAAGTTAGTCGCGACGGCTAGTAGTTTTTCACTCGAAGACTGCGCATACGAAAACGATTGATCGTTTAACTCCAGAATCGTAGGCCTGAAGGGTAGGGTAGAAGGGTTACCTTAACACATGCAACGCTTCGCTCATATAGAGACGCAATTGCCTGAGTCAGATTCGCATTCACTCCATACTCGGACAACACCTTCCATAGCTTTTTCCTGTCGACTTGGTCGTATGCTTTTTGTAGATCTACAAAGGCACAGAAAAGTTTCTGGTTTTTTGCCAGAAACTTCTCGGTGAGCATACGCAATGAGAAGAACTGGTCCATGCACCCCCTTCCACTCATAAAAGCACCTTGCACATCCCATATTTTATCAATTACGAATTAACGAATTTCGAATTAAAAAAAAATTTGTATAAAAAAAAATTTCTGCCGAAATTTTTTTGGCGAAAATTTCGAATTACGCGTTTTTTTTTCGAATTATCGGGGTTCTACTGTACTTACTTTTGTTTATTTGTCTATCTTTGTCTGGTCTTTTCATTTGTACACAAATTGTCTTCAGGCGAAATATCATAAATTTGTAATAAGTGTATTTTGTTTTGAATAGATCATTGTGGTGCAAGGAAATAATAAATGCTTTAGATGACGGAATTCCCTTTATTTATGTATCTGTTCTAATTTTCTGGCGTAGATGAAAATCGTGTTTCAAAAATAAAATTTTGAACGATATGTCCTTATACCAAATAAAAAATATCAGGGAAAAATATAGAAACTGCCCTGGAAAACCTGGAATTATCAGGGAATTTTGAAATCCGTTTTTTGTGGCCACCCTGAGTATGATTATGTAAAAAAGTGATTGAAGGAGTCCATGCCAAGACCGAATTGTTTGGTGGTCCATCCTCTGCCGAAAAATATGCGACGCGCGGCCCTGGTGTATTGGAAAGACCTGCGGTTGATTTTGCCCTATCAAATATCCAAAATAAAATGGGAATCTTAACGAAATAAGTGATGAAGTCGTATAAATACAATATACGGGTCGCGACTCGGCCCAATGGATGGACCTACGGTCGACTTTGCCTTCGAAAATATATCTCTCCGTGGGTTTTATTTTAATTATTTTTCATCAACGTTTTATTAAAACCAATTATTTCTCCCAGAGCGATCCCTCTGAAAGTTACTAATTCATCGTCTCGACAAATATAATCCGGTGCTTACCGCTAATTTTATAGTTTAACAACGTTTTATAAAATTTTCAAACAGTTTTACATAAAATATTTTAATAGAAAGGTTGAGGTTAAGCTTACATCCGTAGGGATCCCTCCAGAAACATTCGAAGTAATACGTTCATCATAAATAATGAAAATGTCAGTGCCGAGCAAACCCCCGTTACTAGAGTGTTTGTCGCCTTAACCCAGCTGGCTGCAACGCAGAAATACTCTATATCTGCACATGTATGAGTTACGAGTCAACAGCGCCCTTGAGGTGATTTTTCGCATAAACAGCGATATACGAATTGTCCAATTATTATCACGTAAATTTCTAAGCCATGAAGTGTAGCGTCTTCCTTTGCTAAGTTTTCCATCAATTATTATTCCCCTGTATCATCAGTTGGGTAATCCTTTACTTTGCGTTACACAAAGTGGTTAATTTGTTTTAATGGATAATTGACTATTAGGGACTGACTACTATTTTTTTTCCCTATTCAGAGTTTTTATTGGTTTTTACAGTTTTCATGTGTGTTAAAACCACCAAGCTAGGCACATGCCCATGTTGTGGTATTTGATTAAATATACAGAAAAAAAATCAAAAATATGAAATATAGAAGAAATTAAAATAATTATAAAAAGTATACAATTTAAAAGAAAATTAAGGGTATATAGTTTAAGATAGTATGTGAAATATATTAAAATAATTTGAAAGAATATATCAAAAGATTCCAATATAATACAATATTTACAGATAGTATATAATATAAGACATAGTAAAAAGTAAATTACTAGGTAAGCAAATGTAAAAATATTGTAAACAGTTGATAAGTATTTGCGAGTTACAGTGACATATATAGATACATTATTCTTCAGCATAGAAGTATAGACTTTGAATATCAGCTTCGTTTAAAAAAAAACCTTCTGTCATGAAACTTTGTTTCACTTCTTCATAGCAATATTACATTATTGTGCATTAAAAATGAATCGTGGAGTTAGATGCAAAACTCGCTCTGCTGGTTTTGAAACATTCGCAAGAAAGTACTGAAAATAAATATTATGTTAATATTTTTCGATAAATATCAATAGAGTAATGTTTATTTATTTTGATATTTAGCCTAAAAGGTATATTGTTTTTATATTCCAGGCGTTCCAAACAATTTTCGTGACCATCTCCATTTGCGAAAAATTTCAGAGCGGGTTTTGCAACTCCACGATTCAAATAGAGAATATCAAAACATATATGTATCGTTATTTGGACTGCCTATGTGCCTTTTAATGAATTATAATAAAACTTCTTTTTAAAACTTTATTCCATTTTCATTTCTCTCTGAACGGACCGGTTTCGGACAATCTATGGTAGTTATATTTAATTTATTAATTACGAGCATTATTATATTTTTAAAATGACTTGTTAAATTAAGATTGTATACTGTTACATTTATATAGAATCAAATAACAAAGTCAGCTACAATCCTGAATCTAACATAACCAACCTCTTATAAACTCTGGGTAATATTTCGACGAGCTGGATGCAAACCACGTGACAATATTTTTGCACTAGGATGATTCGAGAATGCTGTCAATAAACTAAGAAAAGCAAAGTTCGCTAAAGTAAGGCAAATGTTTACAGCGTTTTCCATTTTGGAACTTTTCTGCACAGGATCCATAAATATTCGTTCTTAAGGCGATGCACTACGTCGTGTAATATTTTGAATCGAGCCGCTATCAATAACACACCTTACGTAGACGGCGATTAGGCTTAAATTTCCGCTTAACACCATCCACCTGTTTTGATTTATGCAAGAAAAAAACATGGCCAAAAAGTGCCTTTTATTTTATTTTGTGGATGTTCAGGCACAAATATTTAAATGTTTTTCGATCATTTTATAAATAACGTAATTCGCCACATTATACAATAAAACCATAACCAAAAATTGGTTCGTAAGTAGGAGATTTTGAACACTAAAGCAGTTTTCATAGGTCTTATACATTATTTTTTTCTGGGCTTATAAAAAGATTTATCTAAAAAATAATCGAAGATTTCAAAGGCCAGGATGTATTCTACTCGCAGTATTTAATTAAAACATCTGAAACATTTTTAGGCGACCAAATTTTCAAACCAAAAACATATGATTTTGCATTACTACGTAGTGCATCGCCTTAAACGAATCTTCTGGCGTAGCGATGTTAAAATTAAGTGAGGTGGGTAAATTATAACCCATTTGTAAAGGTGTCTAATTAAATAGTGAACCAAAATATTAAATATTAGAAACAAGATCAAACTTTTGCTAACCCAATTTGGGGAATGTTGTTTTTATCCAGTTTTTGACTAGTGATTGAGTAAACGAGTTGCCTGTATGCTATCAAATTCTTTTATTGACAAATCATCGGAAGTGGGACTTCGCGCAGGTTGGTTTGCTCTCTTTCCCTGATTGGCTCGTCTTTTAATTTGGATGTCTATGGAATAACACAAAAAAACTGCGAAGAAAGTTTCATCAGTGTTATTAATCATTAAAAATGTATACAGTTAGGTATATTTAATTTATTTTAAAAATATTTCCATGTCATTGTCTCCAGGTATTTTCTACTTAACCCCATTTACTTGTATTCATATATCTATCTACGTATTGTAGTTTTCATGTAAATGCATACAATTTATTTTTGGGAGCAGTGGCTCAACTGTTGGTCCATTGTTTTGGGCTGAATGACCCGGACACAGAAGTCTGCTGACGCCCAAAGCGTATTTCCCGTCACAAATATTAAGCCAGTTCTTCCAAAATGCCATATTAAAAATACCCACGTATGAAAAAGTTAAAACCAAAATATCATCCCTTAAAATTCATCGACAGTTTAAGTTGACTTTTTACTTTGGTGTCGTGTTACTCTTACATTAGATCTGGTATAGCGAGTGCAGACTGGCACTATTTTGGCCACTCGTTGTTCATTTTTTCCTCACCAGGTGGCGTTGATTCAATTTTCAAATGAGTAAGCACGGGGTGGAGGCGAAATCCGCTATATTTTAAGCCAAGCTTCCGTGAACGATCAAGCCGCTGTGTACATTCGTAAAAAATAACCAGAATTTTTTAGGCCTGCGTTATAGAAAAATACCCTCACACAAAATAAGTCACATAGTTACCTTAATAGAAAGTTGTATTAATATTAGGTATGGCTCAATGCAAAACCGGTGTAAGTGCGGAAATGTATAAAATGTTTTAAGGTTAAACAAGTGTATTATTTCGCTAGTGAAGTTATTTAAGTTTTACCTTTGTAGTAATCAAAATTTTTCGCAGTGATCTCTGCAATCATGAAATTCACTAACTTTCCTCTCTTTGATTTTTGAAGTAAACGCAACTGTTTTGAGCTTATAGCATTATTTCTAATAAGATTTGTGGAGCTACAAAATATCAATTTAAAATTTAAAATAATCGGAAGATCAACGTACTGTCATTTCACATTCGTCAATAGTTTAAAAAATAAGTAGATTTCTTAAAAAAGTAAAGTATTGATTCTCGGGCGGTAGGTTGAAATTTCACTTATAATTTTGAAATACTACCTTCCACGAAAAACGTGTCAAAAACTGTAGTTTTACGTAGATTTTTTTACAGTTACTACATTTTCACGCTCAGTGTGAGTTATGTACACTCATTTCCTAGGGTTCTTACCCCTTTTTTAGCCTTAACGGAATTTTCCCGGAGTTTTTGCTTATTTTGTTGTTTTTCTCGGTATTGGTCAAGATCAAAAGGAAATCGTTGTCGCATGTTTATGTCCGCTTTCCGATTCGGCCTGACCCGCCATACCGTAATCACATCAACTAAAATGGCAAGCTCTCTCTTTTGAGCCCACCCGGATTGAAATCTCCGAATACTTTCTTTGATACGTTCGTAAGTCAATAATAATAATACTTGTATGATTTGTGTACCTCCGTTTATGTGCAAAATCACCTCAAAGTTGATGTAAAAGTATATAGTAATTTCTACAATGATCTTTCTTATTACCCACTAACTATATACGTCAAACAATTATCAACTTATTGCATCCACGGTTCGTTGATCAATAATACAAAACTATATATACAGTGCATTTGATGAAGGCGAAGCTTAATGCCAAATAACTAGTTTTATTAATCTTTATAACGAATTCGTGTACATTATGAATACCAAAAATATGCTTTAGATAAATTGAAGGTTTACCTATCGTTTTGCTTGAGTATTATAAATAAAAAAAATATAAATGTAAAACTGCATTTTTTTTCAATAGAAATGTATGAACGCATAAAGGAAACAACTTTTAAAAAATACAGTATTATAGCTAAGATTATCTGTGACAGTTCTACTAAATTAACTTTTTTGCTTTCTTATAAAATAAATAAAAACTAGTTTTGTGCTTGAAATCGAACGATTCTAGACCCCGTTTGTCAAGCTATTTTAATGCCTATTACCTACAATATAAGGCATACCAAGAATATACACATTTTTGGCTTGTAGCTTCCTCTTAATGAACGTTATGCTGCGTTAGAATGCACATATTAAAAAAACCCAATAACCCAACTAAATATAACTATTTATGCATTTACAATGACTAGGTGAATTATCAAAGTCTGTGTTAAAGTTTTCATTTTTGCCTAATATAAATCGGATGGTTTTTGAACTTTTATGTTCTGTCATGTATTTTTTCGTAATAAGTAGGTTTATCTACTATGCACGTTTATCTCCCAACTGTCATTGGAACTGTTGCATCCTCAGAGACTGAAGTAATATGGCGGATAGGAAGGTTGGGAAGTACCTGGCTATTCAATTCTAGTCACTTAACATGTCTAAAGCAATTTCAAGCAACGTTTCGATACTGAAGGGTGATCTTTTTTATTTTATAAATTTGAAAAAATTACAATTTTGGTGATTCTTTTCAAAAACAATTTATACGTTTGTAATATAAGATTATGAAGCATATTAACACTACACGGAGAAAAATTAGTAATGCTGATTTATTGAAAATGTCTTGAATTATTAGTCATCCTGTTAAAAACGGGACTGTAAGCCGATTCCTTAATATCGGAACACGTGTTTATCCACCTGCTTTGGTCTTAATAATGTATCAGGACGAAATGCAAAAATGTCAGGACTTTTAGGACATCGTTGGTATTTTACTAAAGTTTTACTTTTAAAGTTTTTTAGGATATCTATCAATTCATTAGTTAATGGCCTACAATCCCGTTTTTAACAGGAAATCGAATAATTTGAAGAGATTTTTAATGAATTCGCATTTTTTTATCAGGAAGTTTTGTCCGTGAATGTCGATGTTTCAAAACAGGAATAAACTTAAAAATCATATCTTTAAGGCAGAATCTAACAAAAAATTTCAAAAAAATATTTTAATGATAAAAAATAATAATAAAGTGATTATTACATGAACGAACCAATACAAGAATATAATAATTATTATAAGGGACAAGAGACCTTCCCCGTCCGACATTAAATATGACAGTATCTTGAGATGGATCAATTTTTCGATCTAGTTGCCAAATATTTATACGTTGAATAAAATACGTTCTATTGGTTCATTGTTTATTGCTATATACAGCGTGGAGGCGGGACTTTTCGAGGCTAATAAAAGCTATATTTTTTGGAATTTTTGGTATTTCACCTGGCCGATACTGCGAATAACTTCCACTCCAATGCAAAAATCGGCTTGCCCGGCAACAAGGGGCAAAGCCCTGTCTTATAAAATACAAATTAAAGTCACTTGATGTATCGTTTTTCCTCGCAGAGTTTTCCAACAACCTTTTCATTGAAATTAATTTCAACTTAGCCTTAACAATGGAACTGCTGAGCATACTTTGCTAATTTATTTGACTTTGAGAAGTATGATTGGGGAAAGTTACCCAAGCCGAAATAATTATAGTAGGATTGTTAACCTCAAAATTTCCCCCGTTCAATATTCCATTGCGGCATCTCCGGAACTAATGACAGCAGAATAACACTATTGTTTGGGAGTTCACACTTTACATTACAATTATAGTCTAAATATTGTTGCAGAAATTGTTATGTTTAGTGTTTTGTGGTTACGGAGAAAATAATACAAATACTCTATAATGTATAATATTATTGAATGCTTTGAAATTCAACCATGGAATGCTTTGAAATAACCACGTTAAAAACATAGATATTGCTCAATGTGTTAATATGTATTACTTTATTTGTTTTGTATCCTTTCAATTTTAACAAGGAAAAAGCTGGTATTAAACTCGGACGATACCTGGTTGAAACTGCTAGTAAATAACGTACAATTATACAAAGACTTTTTCCGCAATCGTGAATGGCAAATGTTTGAAAATGCTACTGCGATATATAATCATCAAAAATTCACATGAAATATCATTACTACCGTTCAAAAATAGAAAAACGTTTCCTGCGTATTAACAATGACGCCATTCATTCCGTTGAGTTTTCCACACACCCCACCCTTTCCCCTTTTCCCTAAACCAGACTAATTATTAAGGGAAGTTTTCGTCAGGTACAACGCATATCGGCTTACTCTGTTATTCCATCGAGATGACGCCTGGGGATGTTTACGGTTTAGCGGTTATTATTTCAGAATTCAGCTATATATCGTCAACTGCGCCCAGGTATATCAAGAAAGGTCTGATCAGGATGTAAGAAAAATCGGCAATCAATATTATTAAAGTTTATTTTTTTAATTTTTGAAACTGTTAATTCCTTCATAATTAATATAAGACAACAATTTACTTTAATCCACTTTATTTTATTATACCGGACCGATTTCAACCTTATACGGTCATCGTCAGACTAGCACATTGTAATGTTTCAGCTTTTGGTGTGAATATTTTATATAATTCCTTTTTGTTTGTTTAAAACAAATATAGAATTTTCTTCTCTCTTGGCTATGACCGATGTTTAAATTTTTTTTTTTCTAAGGCTTTGCATATGTGTTCGCAGGGATGGAAAATTCCTCCCCTACAACACATAAGCCTCCATGAAAATTGGACCCTCTTCTTTGATATCTACAGAAAGCTACTTAAAGCTCTCTTGTACTATATATCTTTATAGACATATGTACTTAACTAATTAATACGTTATTTACGATCTTGAACGCAAATATACCCGTATTTATATTGTAATTAAATTCCATCAAACGTTGTGTAATTTTTTTGATTTATGATATAGGATTTTAATTACTTTCATTTTTGTGGTAACCCTCTTGGTTCTGATCGAGGTGTTGAGTTCAAAGTTGAATTAGTCTTTCTATTGCAAACCTAGACTTAAATGAATTTTCTGAATGAGCTAACTTTCCTATTGTAATTATTCTGATTCCCTGCACCCTAACAAAATCGTAGTTAAACGCTGATAAAAGATATTATACATGTTTATTTGGACAGGTAATTTAATATAACTCAAATGGTTAATTGTTAGTAAATTTGATTTTGGTGAACTTTTGTGTCCGTGTGGCACCACTCCTTTATGATTCTGCTGCTATAAGGTACATGTAAAGATTGATTTAGTAGGTTAATGTAATTAGTTAATTGCATATTTGACGAACTCGGAATAGCCCATTTGCTGGCATAATTTGGCTCCAATCCTCCATCAAGTAAACGAGATGATCGGGAGTGGACTAGAAATTTGCACAATCCTTTGACACGGCTCCTTGATTGATACCTAAGTTATCGTGTCCCAAGAAGCCTTCCACGTCATCATGTACTGCATTCAAGTTTCCCCCCGGGTCCCGATACCCCCAAATTCCGACCCCTCCTTGGACTACAATTTACTTAGGGCGAACCGGTTTCGTCCTATATACAATCATATACTCACGGTTTGTGTGGACTTACGGGTCGTGAATCCTCATTCCACGTTTAAGAGAAGATGCGATAGTGGTCTATTAGACCTAAAATGCAAGCTGTATGCAGGTCCGCATCCTCCAGTAAACAGTACATACGAATAAATATATGTATACATACAGTTTGGGAAAGGTTTATAACTCGCAATACGAGGCTATCTACCTCGCATCCCGAGCTCGGATCTCGCGCCAAGAACTCTGCGAAGCTCTAGGTCTGGTAACCGAATATATACGTACTAATAAGGTGATACTAATAAATACTAGTAAAATAAGATCATATTTGATAGTTTGTTTTGGAGAGCTATCGAACTCCAGGCTTTTGTTTGTTTGGTTTTGACGTTTTTATTTAAGAGAATCGCCATCTCTATTGGATTTGGTTAATGGTCTTGTTATAGGAGCGACCACTGCCTCCTATTGATGAACTGTATTTGTTTTAAATTTTACCTCCAGGGTTCAACATTAATTTTTGTTCATCCTATCCCGTGATTTTCCAATTGTTTCAAGTGGTTGATTGCCACATTAGAGAGTACTCGACCCTCAAATATCTCAGGCAACTGATGGGGTTTTGTATGAGCACCCAATCAATAAAATTCAAATGTTTCGTATAATTATTCGATATAAATCTGGCTAACCCGTGATTTTTCAATTGTCGATTGTGAATGATAAGTATTTGTAAGCACGCAGCTTCCAGCTGTTTCAGGTAACCAATAAAAACTGTGCGATTATCTAATCAATGGTATTCAAATGTTTCATGTAATTTTTTGATATAAATCTGGCTAACCCGTGATTTTTCAATTGTCGTTTGTGATTGATAAGTATTTGAGAACACGCATCTTCCAGCTGTTTCGGGTAATTAATAAAATCCTTTGTGACTAACTAATTATGGCCAAGGTCGTTTTCAAACTATGCGGTTGACCCAATTCTCCAGTGATCCTTTGTTTTGTAAACAAATAATATAAACATCTCCTGACACACTAACCTAAATGTGAGATTTGTTTATTTTAAAATTCCTTAGAAGTCATTTGTGCCTCTTTACTTTTATTGCGCACTATTTATTTAAAATATTTTTAAATCTTTTATTGAAGTTAAACTATTTATTTCATTCTCCGAATTTAGTAAACTTACTAGGTTTAATTGAAGAATAAATATACATATATAAGTACACATATCTCGATTATCAAAATATGTTAACTAAGAGTACATATATTAATAAATAAATATAAAATATATGATTCTACATGGTCTTGAATATTAATAAATACATATTTTCTTTTTCAATAATATAGATATGTCCTCGGGTAGGTATTAAAAATCGCTACCATTTCGATGTTTCGATTAATAAATAAAATACATATATATAATTACATTACTCATATATATATTCTTTATATACAATATTTTATTTTATATTTATAAATATATATACAAATATACAATATACATATATTAATGTATAATTCTTTGTTTTGTTGTTTTAATTTAATATTCAATTGATATACTTCCACTTCACAGCCCTTCTGTGTCTCCTGGGACCTGAAAATTATTTATAAAAGGAAAACTCACCCACGTCAAGGTATTTCCGGTCGGGTAGTACACAACAACCTTGATGAAGAAATCCTACCTAATTAATTGTATTTTTCAACTAATTTCAAAAAATAAATCTTTTCGACTATTTATTCCTATTTAATATTTTATTCTCGCTTGAATCGTATAAATTAGCTGATATTTAATTTTTCTTCCGAACGAAATCCTAATTCAGAAAACCCGTTGATTTAATAACACTTTTCTAGTTTAGACTTTTGAATGATAGCTGTTAAAATACTTTTTTCGAAATGGTAGATTGATGTTTAGAATTCCGGTTAAAATGACAAACACTTTTAACACTGTCGCTATACGCACGATGGATTTTAATTGAACAATTTATTAATTCTAAATTTCTTTTTATATATTTTTAAAAGAAAATTTTTTCGAATTGCGCAGACTTTTAATTATCTCGATTCTTAAAATTAATTTCTTTTCCGAACTGTTAATTTTAGAACAAAGGTTTGAGCATTTGTTATTATTTCTTTTCGAACTGTCTAGATTGTGTTTATTTTAAACTAAGACGTAAATATTTATTACTATTATTATTTTTACACAAAATTATAATCTATTTTTAAATATCAATACGCGATCACGTTCACTTTAGATTAACGATAACAAACTCTTAAATTTAATTTGAATGTTTTCACTTTGAATGAAATAATTATTTTTAAATTTTTAATTAATTCACAATTCACTTTTTGCACTTCACTTAACACTTTTAAGCACTGAGTTTAAATTATATTTATTTCCACTGTTTAACCAAATTAAACTGATTTAACAAAACTTCACTGGTGGGGTTTTCAGAATTTAGAAACTGAATTTAAGACTTCTTACAAAACTTTCTAAGTCCAGGTACTTGTTCAGAATTTAACACTTAGATTATTTCACTAGAATTTTACCAATAGACGTAGTACTGCCATGTAACAACTTTTCAAACCCTCGGCGCGACCGTCCCAAAACTGGTGTGTACCGTCACTTTATACCCCTCTCAGGTTCCAAAAGACGTATCTGAATTTCTCTTGATGCTTAATTCTATCTCCTATCAACTCGTAAATCCAAACACCCCTTCCATCAATATCGATCGTTCCTACATACGATCTTCTGTTTTCCGGCTCAAGGCGGTGTTCAGTTTCCATCTCACAATTCTAAATCGATAGGGTCCGAATCAGGTAAGTCTGCGTTAATCGCCCAAGCTCCCTTTGTCCTCTGTTCATACAAAAATGTAGTTAAAATCTCATGATTTTGCGTTCCTTTTTTTTCTCAATCCGCGATAGGTCCGTCCTCAATAACATATATATAGATCTCAATTTTATGCATCTCGTGCGAAATTGTTTAAATCCATGCTGAAATCTTTACTACGCATTTTTGAATTTCGATTTGTTTAAATTCTACTTAATTTTATTGTTACTTATATGAGCTTTTCCATTTCCACTCGTACTTTCTATCTCCATGACGCAGATTTGAGTTTTTCCTTTATCTTTGAATTTTATTTTTATCCGCGACGTTTTCTTGCACAAATTCTTCTTGATTCTTATGTCATTTCTCATAACTCTTATAATTACTCATTTTCCAAGTCGTATTTATTAATTTCACGGATAAATTCGAATTGTATCACTTTTTTCCACTTGGATTATTCTTTATCTCCGTTCTTTACCCTTCCTTTTATCTTTTCTCCACTTTTCCCGATGTGTGTAGTCTGCTGGGAAATTTCATACTTCATTTATTATTAATTAATATATAGTTTTCCACACTTCCATGGGAGATATACCTAATTAGACTCTGGGATATCTGTCATTTTTATTGCCTGACCCAATCTCCGCCCAATTTTCTATCTTTCTCATACCAGGATTCACATAAAACATATGCATTGACATCTGTTTATGTTTAAAATTTTGGTACTAGACTCGTAAATTTAGTTTAATTTCAAACCTATTAATTTTTATCTCTTTTGTCTAATCTAAATACTTCCATAAGGTCCACGTTAAAGTTAATCGCTTTTCTAATCGTTTATTACCTTAACGTAAATAAAAATCATGTTCAAATTCCGATTGTTTATCCTTCAAAATATACATGAGACCGCCAACCTTTTATCTTGTTTCGATCCCTTCGTAATATTGGGTAACTCTAATATATATCTAACCTAATAATCATGAAAATGTCTACTTTTCCTGAATCTAATCTATCGATATTATGTTTAGTTTTACTGTCTTCTTCTGCTACTCGATTTTCACGTCCCTAGGACCTTCGTAGCAGTCCAAAATATCTGTATTAACCTTCCATTCGATCGCCGCACTTTTCTAAAATGTGTATTTTTTTTGCGAGATTTTCATTCAAGATTGATTTACCAATATGTCCGCTTCATCTTAAATTGATAACGATTAATTTCCATTGTTTCCAACACTCACTCCTCTCTTTAGTACGATTTTTATCGAACATGACACCCTCCTTCTATCATAAATAATTGTACTACAGTTGAAAATTCTGCCAGTGATTTTCCTTCGCTTTTCCCGTCCTTTTTTATACTATCACGTTTATAGTTTTTCCATTGCATTTTCGTGTGTGTGTTTTTCAACTTGTAAAATCTTCAAAGCACTCGATTTCAATGGTTCGCCATCACCTAAATGCCTCAGTTATTGTAAACATTTCCAGGAGTTTGTCACCTTGAAAGTCGACGTTGACCCTAAAGTGCGTTCACCTCTAATTTCTGTGGGAAAGAAGAAGCCATTAATTATCTTTTTTTATTGCCCGATCCAAAGTTTATTCCTTTGTCCGTCGTAGACACACCTCCCTCCGCTCACTGATTGGTTACTCAAAATTTTATAGCTCTTTGTTCAGATCTATTGGTTGACAAAATTCAATATTTATTTATAGGCCTAGGAAAAGGGGAAGTACCAGTCGTCCTAGACGATTTTACGACATCTCTGCTCTCGTCCCGGAACCTTGATTTAATTTCAACTATTACAGGAGTCTACTGCAAGCAAGCTGGATCAATTCTTTCTCCGCCAGATGTCGTTAGCATGTCCGTTTTCATAAATAATTTGCATATTTTCTTGCAGCTATGGTTTATCTGTTTTTTTCTTTCACTGTGATTTAAAGCCTTTCATCACAGTTCCCCCCTCTGAACTCAATTTGCTGTGGCTAACGTTGTATACTACTTTAGACATCGAAATTGTGTTCAAAATGTAGTCTAGCTTTTCTCCCCCCTTCGTTCTGTTATTCCCTATCTCTCTTTCCATTCTGTTATTTCCTTTCTCTACCTCACTCTATCATTCCCTATCTCTCTCTCCATTCTGTTATTTCCTTTCTCCCCCCCCCTCATTCTGTTATTCCCTATCTCTCTTTCCATTCTGTTATTTCCTTTCTCCCCCCCCTCATTCTGTTATTCCCTATCTCTCCTTCCATTCTGTCATTCCCTATCTCTCTTTTCATTCTGTTTGGATTGTTAACAACCTTGACTTTGAATCACATTGTATTTTCTATTTTTTTTTTCGCGTAGATTTTATTTTATGGAATTTTCTCCAATTTTGATAAACTCAAAATTAATCTCTTTTTTTTTCTGGGAAAAAAACACGCCCCTCGACTCGCGTGTTTAGGTGGTCCTCAACCTGGTTGGACTAAGACCTCCCTCACAATGATTCATATAAAGATTGTTTGCAATCTCGCGGTCTATTGACCAACTGAAGGGCGGGTGGTCTCTTGGTGTGCAAATAATCGTTTGTTTTGGTTTTGTAAGTATTATATTTTTGTGAAATGTATATCTTTGCACGACCTCACCCAATCCGACAATCAGTGGTATACATGTTTCATTTAAACTTTTCCAGCATTTTGTTTTTTTTTTTTTTTTCTTTCTTATTCGCTAAAAATTTTTTGTGTAATTTCTAATTGTCTTTTCATAGATCATTCAAACAAGTTGTTCTAGCCTAGGTGTTGTCCATCCTAATTTTTTAATTTCATAACTGTTCTTAACCAACCTCCAATTTTCTCATCGTTCCTGTTTCCCTTTAAATTTTTTTTTTTTTTTGAAAATTTAACCTATCGATATCGTAATTTCTAATGTTCCCTTTTTATCTTTACCTAATGTCTACTCTAAATCTATAGACAACCTTATTTCAAGTTTTCAAAAAAAATTCTAACTCTATGCATTGTCAATTTAAAATCTTGTTTTATAAAACGTACCCTATCCTATTTATAATATATATATTTTTTAAAGTTCCTTTTGTGGGTATATAGCTCCTATACGTTTTCCTTCTGTGTTCTTACTTATCTAACAAAATTTTCCTACACACTAACACACAAATTTTTTCTAAACTAGAAAATCAATATTATCGAAAAATTTTTCTCTTACTCTATTAGTAAATTAGAATATGATTGTCGCTTATTAAGAAATTTGTTCACTCAACCTTAAAGACTTAAGGACGACCCGCCCCTCGCAAACAAACTGATAGTCTAATATTTTAGTAATTTTCTTTCTCCCTCCCTCCTTAAATTATATCGTATTCTAACATATTCTTATTTGTATTTCTCAATCGTTTGTTTATTTAAAGTTTCAAATATTTGTAAATTTCGCATTTTATTCGTTGATTTCCACTATCTCTAAACTCGGTTTTCGTTCCTTATTACATGTATAATATTTCGCTAGATGAATTGCGCTATAATCTCCTTTTATTTCCCGAGTTACCGGATCAATTAGCGTATACGTGTTACTATAAACTTCTGACCCAATTACATAAGGTCCATCGTAAAGCAGATTGAATTTTTTTATTTCTTTTTTGAGTAGGTTTGATTGTGTAAATTTTTTCAACTTGACCAGAGTCCCAACCTCATAAGTTATTAATCTTTTGTTGAGATTATAGTATTTCTGTCGATTTGCAGCGCTTTTCTCTAAATTTTTCCGTGCTGCTAATCTTATTTCATTTATTGTTTTCGTAGATTTTCCGCAGCCTTGAGTATACCTGTCTAAACTATAAGTTGGTGATTTCCCAAAAGCTATTTCATTAGGTGAGAATCCTGTTGAACAGTGTATCGAATTATTGTAGGTTTGTTCTATTTCTTTAAGGAAAGCCGCCCACTTGGTATGTTTTTCGTGACAATAAATACGGAAAATTCTACCTAATTCTTTATTCACGCGCTCTGTTATGTTCGGTCCGGGATTTCGTATTGAAGTATGTACGATTCGTATGCCCATCCTATTTAAGTTGTTTTCCCATTTCTTCGATGTAAATTGAGATCCGTTGTCAGTTAACAAAGCATCTATTTGTATTGTTTTATTAAAATCCTCTACACAATTTAACACGGTCTTAGTACTTGCTATCCTCAATTTATATAATTTTACAAATCTACTGAATGAATCTTGGATCACGAAAATGAATTTAACCCCCCCTATTCCTCTCGGTAAAGGTCCGTATAAATCTGCCATAGCTAATTGTCCTACTTCTTTGGTAATTATGGATCTACTCGGCCCTACAGTTGGTCGAATTTCGCGCTTCGCCAGCTGACATAGGTGACACCCTCTCACTATGCGTTTTATATCTCGGTGCATGCCTGGCCAATAATACCTATCTCCCAAAGCTGTCCCTGTTTTAAAAACTCCTCCGTGTCCAATTTCTAAATGTATCATTTTTATTAGTTCTTCAGTCAACTCTTGTGGTACTGCTAACACCGTTTTGTTTAGTCCTGTTGTGTAATATAAAGTCTTGCCTATTTTTTTGTAATTTTTCAAATACCTATTAACATCTTTTGTCGGCGGCCCAAATTTTCCCTTGCGCAAATATCCGGAAATTTCTCCCAAAAATGTGTCTTGTTTTTGTAGTTCAGTTATATTTTCTAAGTGTTTTCGAATCTGTTGTCTACCTTTCACTGCAAAAGCTGCTATCTCTGGGCACGTGTTTTTCTCCTCCTGTACATTTTTTGCATCACAAGAATAACGAGATAAAATATCAGGCCCTATATTTTCTTTCCCTTTGACGTACTCTACAGTGAAGTTAAATTGATTTAAATACAAAATCCACCGTGTTAGTCGGCCACTGTACATCTTCCAGCTCTTTAAAAATGTCAATGCTTGATGATCCGTCCTAATTATTAAGTGTACTCCTCTTAAATATGTCTCAAATTTATGTAAAGCATATATTATCGCCCATAACTCTTGCTCTGACGTGGTCCATTTCAACTCCGGTCCTCTTAAAGCTTTGCTAATAAATCCAATAACGTGGTGATTCCCTTCTTCATCCAACTGATATAATTCTCCTCCTATGGCGAACCCCGAACTATCTGTCTGTAAATAATAAGTACTATTTGGGTCATGATGATGTAAAATAACTGTCTCTAAAAATAATGTTTTCACCCTCTCGAATGCGCGCTGTTCTGAGTCACCCCATCGCCAGGTTCTATTTTTCTGAAGTAAATCGCACAAAACCCGTGTTGTTTCCCCATATTTATTCGCGAATCTACGGTAATAATTACAAAGTCCAAGAAAGGCTCTAACTTGTTTTATTTTCTTGGGTACCGGAAAATTTTTTATGGCGTCAATCTTTTCCGGATCCATTTGAACTCCCAAAGGCGTTATAATATGTCCTAACATACGTACTTCTGTGAATAAAAATTGACATTTTTCGAGTTTACAAGTCATGTTTGCTTCCTTTAACCTCTCCAGCACTGCGTTTACATGTTCAAAATGATCTTCTTGACTACCACACGTATATATTATTAAATCATCTAAGTAATTAGCGCAGAATTCCCTCACCCCTGGTCCTAGAATTTTGTCCATTCCTCTTGAAAAACTCCCTACTGATGTTTTTAACCCCTGCGGTAATACCTTGTATACGTAAGATTTTCCATTGTATACAAATCCAGTATACTTGCGACTTTCTGGGCTGATAGGTATTTGAAAGTAAGCTGAATTTAGATCTATTGTGGTTATGAATTTTACACCATGAAAACGCTGTATAATTTCTGAAGTTAATGGTGGTTTTTCTACTTCCGCCTGCATTCTGGTGTTTAAGAATCTAGCATCTAAGAGTATCCTAACCGTCCCATCTTTTTTCAAGGTAAATGTTAGAGGACTAGAAAACTGCGTGGCCTCTCTACTGATGATTCCTAATGACTCCAATTCTCTAATTTTTTCATCAATCTTATCTCTGTAAGCAAATGGTACTGGGTAGGATCGCTTAACGAAAGGCGTCTCGTCCGTCATTCTTATTTCGTGAGTGTACAAAGTAGTTAGGCCCGGTTTGTCTATAAATACATTCTTATGTTTAATTAAAATCTTTTCTAACCCTTCTTTTCCTTTTGAATCTAAATTTAACTCGGACACAAAGGTCGTTATTCTACGCTCGAGGCACGCCGTATTATTTATTTCAGGGTTTAATTCAATACTAATTATTTTTCCACTTGTGAAATTTTGATTTCTAACCTCCTGTTTAGGTTTCCTATGAATTACGGTTGAATTTACTAACTCTATTTCCTTCTTCCCATTTCCTGTTTTTATTTTTAACTTTCTGTTTTCTCCACATTTAAATTCAGCTGTATATTCGTCTAACCAGTTGATACCCAATATAATTGGCCTAATTAACTTTGGTATTATTAAACACGGCGTATTTATTATAACATCTCCAAATCGCAATGGTACTAGAACCAACCTAGATATTCTCTGACTTTTGTGTCCTATCGCTACTTTAATCTGTATAGTCGTTACAGGCATAATAGAATAAATTGTTTGATCATTTAAATAATTTTCATAAAACTCTTGAGAAACGCACGTGATTTGACTTCCGGTATCTATTAAACAGTGAACTTCCGTGTTATCTATCTGTGCTTTGGCTTCCGGTAATAACGGTAAAGTGCTACCCTTTTCTACTTCCTCATAATCTCTGTCTTCGAAAATGTTGTTGAACCCACTAATTTCCCTGCTTGTTTTCTCTTCGTTCACTTTCAATTGATTCCATTCATCCGTTATTTGTTGTAAAGAATTGACACATACTTCCACATCTATTTCCGCTTCCGTTCTCGTTTCTTCCGCTCCATCCTTTCGTCTTCTCACATTCCTTTCTGCTTTTATTGGGGCAATCATACCTTGTTCATTTTTTCCCAGTCCTTTCATTGGATTCCACCCCCATTTCATCATAATCTTCAATGCAGTGTTGTGTTTTGGTGCCGGCGTCCCTCTCCCTGTGTGAGTCGTATTCATGAGGGCTAATGAATCAACCCTCGGCCGTTTCCCGAATTGTTTGCGATGACTAGCTCCTTGCCGCTTGTAGTTATTGTAGAACCTCCCTTTGAAGATGTCGTAGTTTCGGCACACTTGCTGCAGCTAGCGCCTCCTTCCACACTCTCTATTGCGTGAATTCTCTTCTTTATAGCGTGGTAACGGTCACGGTATTTGTCCTTCTTGGCGAACTCCTCCCCACTCCTTTTCTTTGTATTCCGTTCTTCCGGTGTGCAAACCATTGTATCTAGTTTTCGAAGAAACTCAGCAGCGACAATCTCATCTCCTGACTGCCCTGAAAACCATAGCGATTGAACTTCTTTAGGGTAATGTCTCATAATTTCGTCAACTACGCTTAACGGTGCCTCTGTGATTTTTAATGCTTTCGCTAAATCCCAATAATTCGCGAAATGAGTGAGCATGGATATATCTCTCTTGGCATCATATACCCCTTCTGCAAGACGACGGCGAACCTCATTCTTCTTTATGTCTCCCCAATAGGTAGCTAAAAAATCTCTTTCGAAATCCAACATTGTTTCCCATCGCTTGTTGTATAGTTTGGCCCACGTTTTTGCTTCCCCTTTCAAATTCTCCCGCACGACAATTAATGGATCTGTACGTTTCACTTTTCTAGTGTATTCTTTTATATCTTCTAAGAAACTTATGGGGTTTTGATTTCCACCGGAAAATGAAGGTCGTTCTTGCTGCGGTAGCATTTCCACTACTTGGAGAACGTTTTTCGGCGCACTATCCTCTCCTGTCACCGCCACTGTTGTTGGTCTTCCTAATTGTTTCTCAAGTTCCTGCATTTTATCAACAAGCGGTGCTAAAGCTGCTTGAATTATTGTAGTAATATCTCCGATGTTCACTGCTGACGTCCCAGCTGTAGCATTTTCCTCGATTGCCGTCACTAAAGCTTCTGTTTGCCTCCCCATTCCACGTTTTCCCACCATTTTCTTAGCTCTTCCGAGTGTTACCGGCTTATGTATCTATATTTTTTTCTTACTAAGCGACAACCTTAATATTCCTATTTTAATTTTCTTAATTATTTATATATATG